>NW_027638040.1:22500-33156 GCF_951216825.1 Electrona antarctica | reverse complement strand
GGATTATCAGTGCCTGGTCCGACACCATCAGTCTCCCTCATCAACTGATAGGCGACGCACGCACGCACGCACACACGCACGCACGCACGCACGCACGCACGCACGCACGCACGCACGCACGCACGCACGCACGCACGCACGCACGCACGCACACAAACACACACACAGCTTTTCAAGCTTGTACACAAATATGTACATGTATCCCTTATCCTCGTACAGGTTTGGGTGCATGTAGGGATTGTAGGCACAATTGCACACACACGGATCACACATGCACAGGCTCACAGATTCACGCACGTGCGCCGTGTGAACACACACACACACACACACACACATACACACATACAGGTTGAATGTGTTCACATAGGGGATAAACTGACACCCACAACACACGCACGCACGCACGCACGCATGCGCACACACACACACACACACACACACACACACACACACACACACACACACACACACACACACACACACACACACACACACACACAGACACACAGACATACACACACACTGGCAGGCATTTATCGTTCAGATGTTGGTTGCAGGGCAGTTTTCCATTACCCCCCCCCCCCCCCCCCCCCCCTCTATCTGTCACTCTCTCTTTTTGTCTAACTCTGTTTAACCCTCTCTCGCTCTCTCTCTCTCTCTCTCCTCTCTCTCTCTCTCTCTCTCTCTCTCTCTCTCTCTCTCCTCTCTCTCTCTCTCTCTCTCTCTCTCTCTCTCTCTCTCTCTCTCTCTCTAAAATCGTATGTTTATAAACAAAAACGACTAAAACACTAAAACATTTCAGGTGACTGAAATTTGACCAAAACCAAATGAAGTTTTATTCCAAAGACAGACTACGACTCAACTAAAACAGGGGTTCTCAACGTTTTTGGCCGGGGACCCCCGGAAATGCTTTGGCAATGTCTCGGGACCCCCGCCCCGCCCCCTCCCCAATATAAATTGACTGCTACAATAACCTTAAACCATTTTGGGCGGGAACCCCTTTTGGTGTTTTAAGCATTGTTATAATTTAGCTATTGAAAAATAGCAGATATACAAGCTCATAGCGCGCCACCGAGTGGCGCGCTACGCTTGTAGGTCTGCTATTTTTGAAAAAAAGTGAAAATATATTTTTTTTTCTTTTTTTTTTTTAATAATTTGGGGACCCCCTACAATAATTTGGCGACCCCCCGAGGGGTCGCGACCCACGGGTTGAGAACCCCTGAACTCAAATACAAACGTGCTGCCAAAAGCACCCGCTGGTCAACAGCTCTGACAGTGGTTATGGAAACGCTCCCAAATTGATGGAACCGATTTCAGGGATTAAATTAGTGGTGCAGCCCCGCCAGAACCGTAGCCTAAATTTTCCTGGCTTTATATTCTTTAATCCAGGGGTTCTCAACCCGTGGGTCGCGACCCCTCAGGGGGTCACCAAATTATTTTAGGGGGTCCTAAAATAATTTGGGGGTCCTAAAATCATAGCGCGCCACCGAGTGGCGCGCTATGAGCTTGTAGATCTGCTATTTTTCAATAGCTAAATTATAACAATGCTTAAAACACCAAAAGGGGTTCCCGCCCAAAATGGTTTAAGGTTATTGTAGCAGTCAATTTATATTGGGGGTCGGGAGGGGGCGGGGCGGGGGTCCCGAGACATTGCCAAAGCATTTCCGGGGGTCCCCGGCCAAAAACGTTGAGAACCCCTGCTTTAATCCATGTTTTGATCGGATCGGATCGTTAGCATCCCAGTGTAAAGTGGGACAGTGGCCACGGCCATTTTGATTCATTGAGGATGAATGGGGAGCCCCATTGAGGATGAATGGGGAGCCCCATTGAAGATGAATGGGGAGCCCACACTTTGTTGACTTGAGAGCTACCTTCAAAATGCCCACAGCTAAACCAGATCTACCCACCCAAACAATTGCTATCTTGCTGAAAATATATATATTTTTTTAAAGTACCTTCGGAATAGTTGGGTTGATGTCACATATAATAGAAGGGTGGAAATGGAAGTGGTTGTTTTTTTTATATAACTTTGTAATTAACTTTGTAATGCTACTGAGGTCTGTGCGCAACACTTTTGAAAACATAGAAGATATTGCATTGTGGGTTTGAGCTTTTTGATGTCAAAAGTCAAGTCGCCTTAATTCAAGTGGCAGATGCCCATTTTAAATTTAAATGATATATTTTTAGGGGCATCATGTGATCTATCTTTAGGTCACCCTGACCTTTAGGTCACCCCAACCGCTCGGCCAACCGTTCCCCATGCGGTTCTAAACCGTGGGACTCTTGACCTTTGAACCTGATTCACGTGTGTGTGTGTGTGTGTGTGTGTGTGTGTGTGTGTGTGTGTGTGTGTGTGTGTGTGTGTGTGTGTGTGTGTGTGTGTGTGTGTGTGTGTGTGTGTGTGTGTGTGTGTGTGTGTGTGTGTGTGTGGGGGGGGGGGTTTGTGTGTGGGGTGTGTGTGTGTGAGGGTGAGGGTGAGGGTGAGGGGTGTGTGTGTGTGTGTGTGTGTGTGTGTGTGTGTGTGTGTGTGTGTGTGTGTGTGTGTGTGTGTGTGTGTGTGTGTGTGTGTGTGTGTGTGTGTGTGTGTGTGTGAGGTGTAGAGCTGCCAACGAATATTCCATATTCGAACGAATTTTCGAATCAAAAAAAGAAATGAATAACTGAATATATAAAATTAAGATTCGAAAAAAAAGAAAAAAAATGCTGTGCAAGTTTTCGCGAGACGGTTCCGTGGGTAAGCGTTGTGAGCTTGTAGATTAGTTATATTTGCCACGCGACACGCCGACACCGGCATACATTGAAGAATAAATCAGCTGCCTCGCACTCTTCCTAAACGCAGACTACGCAGGCTGCGTAGTTCCGATTTACAAAAGGCCCCCGCCCGCCCTGCGCAAAGTCGGCAAAGAGCGCACTACGTTATTTGCGTACGGACGGTGCGCAAATAACGGTGAGCACAGGGCGGGCGGGGCCTTTTACGTTATTTGCGCAGTGAGTGTACGCTGCTCAGAAGGGTGAAATCTTCCGTCAACAGCGTAATGAAATGAAATTAAATTAAATCTATATTTACCCAGGGTATCTGGGCTAAGCTCAAGAACTTGTTTCCAGCCAGGCCCTGCTCATAGAACACATTTCATCGTAGTGGTTGATGCCTTGTTCAAGGGCATTTACCTAGTGATCAGAATCAGAGACAGGCCTGGCCTACACCGAAACTTATTTTGCTGTGTTGTGTTGTGTTGTTTCGGACGGACGGGAGAGTATATTTTTAGACAACACACAGATCTATCACTCATCAATCTTCAATCATGAAGCGACTTTATCCTTCAGGAAATTATAAAAAGATAAATAAAATGCGTAAGGATGAACTGCGGCGTCGGTCCGGCAGCAGCAGCAGCAATGCAGTGTTCTGTTCTGTGAATTAATACTGCCTCCGTGCCGTGAAGTTTTATGGGAGAAGGGAGAATGCATGCGTTGTGTTCCAATGCGCGGAGAGAGTTGCGCCAGCAATGCGATCTTAAATGTTATGTCTCAGGTTGTATTGGTGTAAATATAATTATTAGGGCTGTCAAATGATTAAACATTTTAATCAGATTAATCACAGCTTCAAAATTAATTTAATCATGATTAATCACCATTCGAACTATGTCCAAAATATGCCATATTTTCCTGTATATTGTTGTGGAAATGTTAATATAAATGACAGAAAGCGGATATAAATTAGTTTTTTAATGTTTTTTGTTTTCTAATGCATTTATATATGATGTGAGCATTTGTAGGCCTAGCCTACACTTTGAGTTAAATTAACACTGGCTTTTGGCCATGTAGACTGGGGTCCCCCATGAGGAAGTCACTAATGTTGCTCTGGAGAGGGAAGTCTGGAACACTGGTGGAGCTGTTGCCCCGCGACCCGACCACGGATAAGCGGTTGAAGATGGATGGATGGAGACTGGGGTCCCAGTCCAGAGATACAAATCATAATGAAATGGCCTAGGCTACTTTCTATCAATTTAATTTGGGGGTCCATGAAATTAAAATGGCTGAGAATCAATGGGTTAAACTGTAGACTATAGTTAATTCACAAAATACAATAACATGGCACATAACCATTTTTGAAACAGGGCTTGATTTAGAAAAGCCTATATTTTGCGCTAAAGTAAAATATTGAATAACATATAAATGTAGGTTTTAAGGCTAGAATGGCATTGTAGAGAAGTGGACTATAGTGAGAGACGAGATTTAATTGTCTCTCTTACTTTGCGGGACTGCAGGACTGCAGGACTCTGGAGTTAGTTGTGAATGATCAGCTTCAGTCAGTGTTTTGGTTCGTACCTGGAGTTGTGCATTATCTGCGCTGTGCACAGCATCACAGGAGAACTGTCTTTATATCCATGGTCGTTTTCAGTTGCTTTCCATGCGCGACACAAAAGTACCATGTGTTTGTTTTGGTAATAGCCTATACTGCAGGCGCAGCCATGCTGATTCACGTAATCGCGTTGGACAAAACGAAACCAGGCGGACCAACGTTAATGCCTTAATGCACGTAGGACCCTCATTTTCAAACTGTCCACAAGTTGCGACGGACCCGACGGTACTATAAAATGTTGTGAGGGATTCTTGCAGCGCGCTGCGTCTGAGCCTGATAGCTACACACAGTACACAGCACTAGTAGTGTGCGTGTGTGCATGCGTGCGGAGGAAGAAGACTGGAGGAGGTGTGTGTGTGTGTGTGTGTGTGTGTGACTGTGTGTAGCCTAATGATGATCCAAAGGGGCTTTGCTAGGCACTGTAGGCAGACAAAGTAACGCAACAGAGTTACAGAATCAAACCACTTGGCAACCCATTGAACCCTATGATTGAACCCAACAACAATACACAAGCTACAGTGTATCTCTCTAGTGTTGTTCAATCATGACTGTGCGCTACACAGTGACAGATTTGTTATGCACTGGACGTTCCTGAGCCGCGCACACGGGCGCACGTTAGGGGCTTATACTCTAAGGTTAGGGGGAACACTGCGCATGCGTTAATTGCGTTAAATATTTTAACGCAATTAATTAACGCAATTAATTAACGCCGTTAACGCGTTATTATTGACAGCATTAATAATTATTAAAAAATCCGAATGGCCCCGAATCGAAATCCGAATGGGTCGAATTGGTCGAATCCACGTGGGTTTTTAAAACGAATATCCGAATGTAATTTTTGGACAATTCCGGCAGCACTAGTGAGGTGTGTGTGTGTGGCTTTTGTCAGACGTCAAGGTTAATGACAGAGCTGCCGCTCACCCTGAATGTAGCTCGCTCTCACACACACACCCCCCCCCCCCCCACACACACACACACACACACACACACACACACACACCTCACACACACCTCACACACACACATACACCTGGTTCTCATCTATCTTTTCGCTCATACTTTGTCTTCTGAGAGCTTTACTCTGTCTTGTCGTCGTCCTCCCCATCTTTACATACTCACTCCATCACCGCCAGGGACACGCACACACAGACACACACACACACACACACACACACACACACTCACACACCTCACACACACACACACACACACACACACACACACACACACACACACACACACACTCACACACCTCACACACACACACACACACACACACACACACACACTCACACACCTCACACACACACACACACACACACACACACACACACACACACACACACACACACACACACACACACACAGACAGCTAGAGTCTAGACAGCCTATATCCATCATGAGCCCAAGGCCTGCGTGTGCGCGTACACGTGCACGATCAGACACCGAGTTGAGCTTCAGAAGATGCGACTTGTTTGATTCTTTCTCCCTTTGCCTCCTAGACCCTGTCTGTCTGTCTGTCTGTCTGTCTGTCTGTCTGTCTGTCTGTCTGTCTGTCTGTCTGTCTGTCTGTCTGTCTGTCTGTCTGTCTGTCTGTCTGTCTGTCTGCCCTTTTACCCGTCTGTAAAACAACTGCCCTTTTACCCGTCTGTAAAACAACTGCCCTTTTACCCGTCTGTAAAACAACTGCCCTTTTACCCGTCTGTAAAACAACTGCCCTTTTACCCGTCTGTAAAACAACTGCCCTCTCCAGACCAACGAATGCAGCATTTACTACACGGTGAAAGAAATGCAAATGCCCTCCTCTCCTCCTTCCATGCCATGCTGGAAGGAAGGCCGCGTTCAGGATGAATTGCTTTTTTCCCCCCGAAGTCTCCTGAACTTGAACGCAGCATATTTTGCGTTGAACAAAGTTGTTTATAAATCCCTTGTTGTTCAGTTACTCCACATCTCCACCAGCTGTAGAGCAGTTACTCCACATCTCCACCAGCTGTAGAGCAGTTACTCCACATCTCCACTAGCTGTAGAGCAGTTACTCCACATCTCCACCAGCTGTAGAGCAGTTACACCACATCTCCACCAGCTGTAGAGCAGTTACTCCACATCTAGCTGTAGAGCAGTTACTCCTCATCTCCACCAGCTGTAGAGCAGTTACTCCTCATCTCCACTAGCTGTAGAGCAGTTACTCCTCATCTCCACCAGCTGTAGAGCAGTTACTCCACATCTCCACCAGCTGTAGAGCAGTTACTCCACATCTCCACCAGCTGTAGAGCAGTTACTCCACATCTCCACCAGCTGTAGAGCAGTTACTCCACCAGCTGTAGAGCAGTTACTCCACATCTCCACCAGCTGTAGAGCAGTTACTCCACCAGCTGTAGAGCAGTTACTCCACCAGCTGTAGAGCAGTTACTCCACCAGCTGTAGAGCAGTTACTCCACCAGCTGTAGAGCAGTTACTCCACCAGCTGTAGAGCAGTTACTCCACATCTAGCTGTAGAGCAGTTACTCCACATCTCCACCAGCTGTAGAGCAGTTACTCCACATCTCCACCAGCTGTAGAGCAGTTACTCCACATCTCCACCAGCTGTAGAGCAGTTACTCCACATCTCCACCAGCTGTAGAGCAGTTACTCCACATCTCCACCAGCTGTAGAGCAGTTACTCCTCATCTCCACCAGCTGTAGAGCAGTTACTCCACATCTCCACCAGCTGTAGAGCAGTTACTCCACCAGCTGTAGAGCAGTTACTCCACCAGCTGTAGAGCAGTTACTCCACCAGCTGTAGAGCAGTTACTCCACCAGCTGTAGAGCAGTTACTCCACATCTAGCTGTAGAGCAGTTACTCCACATCTCCACCAGCTGTAGAGCAGTTACTCCACATCTCCACCAGCTGTAGAGCAGTTACTCCACATCTCCACCAGCTGTAGAGCAGTTACTCCACATCTCCACCAGCTGTAGAGCAGTTACTCCACATCTCCACCAGCTGTAGAGCAGTTACTCCTCATCTCCACCAGCTGTAGAGCAGTTACTCCACATCTCCACCAGCTGTAGAGCAGTTACTCCACATCTCCACCAGCTGTAGAGCAGTTACTCCTCATCTCCACCAGCTGTAGAGCAGTTACTCCTCATCTCCACTAGCTGTAGAGCAGTTACTCCTCATCTCCACCAGCTGTAGAGCAGTTACTCCACCAGCTGTAGAGCAGTTACTCCACATCTCCACCAGCTGTAGAGCAGTTACTCCACCAGCTGTAGAGCAGTTACTCCACCAGCTGTAGAGCAGTTACTCCACCAGCTGTAGAGCAGTTACTCCACATCTAGCTGTAGAGCAGTTACTCCTCATCTCCACCAGCTGTAGAGCAGTTACTCCACATCTCCACCAGCTGTAGAGCAGTTACTCCACATCTCCACCAGCTGTAGAGCAGTTACTCCACCAGCTGTAGAGCAGTTACTCCACCAGCTGTAGAGCAGTTACTCCTCATCTCCACCAGCTGTAGAGCAGTTACTCCACATCTCCACTAGCTGTAGAGCAGTTACTCCACATCTCCACCAGCTGTAGAGCAGTTACTCCACATCTCCACTAGCTGTAGAGCAGTTACTCCTCATCTCCACCAGCTGTAGAGCAGTTACTCCACATCTCCACCAGCTGTAGAGCAGTTACTCCTCATCTCCACCAGCTGTAGAGCAGTTACTCCACATCTCCACCAGCTGTAGAGCAGTTACTCCACATCTCCACCAGCTGTAGAGCAGTTACTCCTCATCTCCACCAGCTGTAGAGCAGTTACTCCACCAGCTGTAGAGCAGTTACTCCACATCTCCACCAGCTGTAGAGCAGTTACTCCACATCTCCACCAGCTGTAGAGCAGTTACTCCTCATCTCCACTAGCTGTAGAGCAGTTACTCCTCATCTCCACCAGCTGTAGAGCAGTTACTCCACATCTCCACCAGCTGTAGAGCAGTTACTCCACATCTCCACCAGCTGTAGAGCAGTTACTCCACCAGCTGTAGAGCAGTTACTCCTCATCTCCACCAGCTGTAGAGCAGTTACTCCACCAGCTGTAGAGCAGTTACTCCTCATCTCCACCAGCTGTAGAGCAGTTACTCCTCATCTCCACCAGCTGTAGAGCAGTTACTCCTCATCTCCACCAGCTGTAGAGCAGTTACTCCACCAGCTGTAGAGCAGTTACTCCACCAGCTGTAGAGCAGTTACTCCTCATCTCCACCAGCTGTAGAGCAGTTACTCCACCAGCTGTAGAGCAGTTACTCCTCATCTCCACCAGCTGTAGAGCAGTTACTCCACCAGCTGTAGAGCAGTTACTCCTCATCTCCACCAGCTGTAGAGCAGTTACTCCACATCTCCACCAGCTGTAGAGCAGTTACTCCTCATCTCCACCAGCTGTAGAGCAGTTACTCCACCAGCTGTAGAGCAGTTACTCCTCATCTCCACCAGCTGTAGAGCAATTACTCCTCATCTCCACCAGCTGTAGAGCAGTTACTCCACCAGCTGTAGAGCAGTTACTCCTCATCTCCACCAGCTGTAGAGCAGTTACTCCACCAGCTGTAGAGCAGTTACTCCACATCTCCACCAGCTGTAGAGCAGTTACTCCACATCTCCACCAGCTGTAGAGCAGTTACTCCACATCTCCACCAGCTGTAGAGCAGTTACTCCACATCTCCACTAGCTGTAGAGCAGTTACTCCTCATCTCCACCAGCTGTAGAGCAGTTACTCCACATCTCCACCAGCTGTAGAGCAGTTACTCCTCATCTCCACCAGCTGTAGAGCAGTTACTCCACATCTCCACCAGCTGTAGAGCAGTTACTCCACATCTCCACCAGCTGTAGAGCAGTTACTCCACATCTCCACTAGCTGTAGAGCAGTTACTCCTCATCTCCACCAGCTGTAGAGCAGTTACTCCACATCTCCACCAGCTGTAGAGCAGTTACTCCACCAGCTGTAGAGCAGTTACTCCACATCTCCACTAGCTGTAGAGCAGTTACTCCACATCTCCACTAGCTGTAGAGCAGTTACTCCTCATCTCCACCAGCTGTAGAGCAGTTACTCCACATCTCCACCAGCTGTAGAGCAGTTACTCCTCATCTCCACCAGCTGTAGAGCAGTTACTCCACATCTCCACCAGCTGTAGAGCAGTTACTCCACATCTCCACCAGCTGTAGAGCAGTTACTCCACATCTCCACTAGCTGTAGAGCAGTTACTCCACCAGCTGTAGAGCAGTTACTCCTCATCTCCACCAGCTGTAGAGCAGTTACTCCTCATCTCCACCAGCTGTAGAGCAGTTACTCCACATCTCCACCAGCTGTAGAGCAGTTACTCCACATCTCCACTAGCTGTAGAGCAGTTACTCCTCATCTCCACCAGCTGTAGAGCAGTTACTCCTCATCTCCACCAGCTGTAGAGCAGTTACTCCACATCTCCACCAGCTGTAGAGCAGTTACTCCTCATCTCCACCAGCTGTAGAGCAGTTACTCCTCATCTCCACCAGCTGTAGAGCAGTTACTCCACATCTCCACCAGCTGTAGAGCAGTTACTCCACATCTCCACCAGCTGTAGAGCAGTTACTCCTCATCTCCACCAGCTGTAGAGCAGTTACTCCTCATCTCCACCAGCTGTAGAGCAGTTACTCCTCATCTCCACCAGCTGTAGAGCAGTTACTCCACATCTCCACCAGCTGTAGAGCAGTTACTCCTCATCTCCACCAGCTGTAGAGCAGTTACTCCTCATCTCCACCAGCTGTAGAGCAGTTACTCCTCATCTCCACCAGCTGTAGAGCAGTTACTCCACATCTCCACCAGCTGTAGAGCAGTTACTCCACATCTCCACCAGCTGTAGAGCAGTTACTCCACATCTCCACCAGCTGTAGAGCAGTTACTCCACCAGCTGTAGAGCAGTTACTCCACATCTCCACCAGCTGTAGAGCAGTTACTCCTCATCTCCACAAGCTGTAGAGCAGTTACTCCACCAGCTGTAGAGCAGTTACTCCACATCTCCACCAGCTGTAGAGCAGTTACTCCACATCTCCACCAGCTGTAGAGCAGTTACTCCACATCTAGCTGTAGAGCAGTTACTCCTCATCTCCACCAGCTGTAGAGCAGTTACTCCACATCTCCACCAGCTGTAGAGCAGTTACTCCACATCTAGCTGTAGAGCAGTTACTCCTCATCTCCACCAGCTGTAGAGCAGTTACTCCACATCTCCACCAGCTGTAGAGCAGTTACTCCACATCTCCACCAGCTGTAGAGCAGTTACTCCACATCTCCACCAGCTGTAGAGCAGTTACTCCA
>NW_027638040.1:0-17500 GCF_951216825.1 Electrona antarctica | reverse complement strand
ACTCTGTTTGCACTGTGAGACATGAGACTCTGTTTGCACTGTGAGACATGAGACTCTGTTTGCACTGTGAGACATGAGACTCTGTTTACACTGTGAGACCTGAGACTCTGTTTGTGAGACATGAGACTCTGTGAGACATGAGACTCTGTTTGCACTGTGAGACCTGAGACTCTGTTTACACTGTGAGACATGAGACTCTGTTTACACTGTGAGACATGAGACTCTGTTTGTGAGACATGAGACTCTGTTTGTGAGACATGAGACTCTGTTTGTGAGACATGAGACTCTGTGAGACATGAGACTCTGTTTACACTGTGAGACCTGAGACTCTGTTTACACTGTGAGACATGAGACTCTGTTTGTGAGACATGAGACTCTGTTTGTGAGACATGAGACTCTGTTTGTGAGACATGAGACTCTGTGAGACATGAGACTCTGTTTACACTGTGAGACATGAGACTCTGTTTACACTGTGAGACATGAGACTCTGTTTGCACTGTGAGACATGAGACTCTGTTTGTGAGACATGAGACTCTGTTTGTGAGACATGAGACTCTGTTTGTACTGTGAGACATGAGACTCTGTCTGTGAGACATGAGACTCTGTTTGTACTGTGAGACATGCGACTCTGTCTGTGAGACATGAGACTCTGTTTGTGAGACATGAGACTGTTTGTGAGACATGAGACTCTGTTTGCACTGTGAGACATGAGACTCTGTTTGTGAGACATGAGACTCTGTTTGTGAGACATGAGACTCTCTTTGTACTGTGAGACATGAGACTCTGTTTGTGAGACATGAGACTCTGTTTGTGAGACATGAGACTGTTTGTGAGACATGAGACTCTGTTTGTACTGTGAGACATGAGACTCTGTCTGTGAGACATGAGACTCTGTTTGTGAGACATGAGACTGTTTGTGAGACATGAGACTCTGTTTGCACTGTGAGACATGAGACTGTTTGTGAGACATGAGACTCTGTTTGTGAGACATGAGACTCTCTTTGTACTGTGAGACATGAGACTCTGTTTGTGAGACATGAGACTCTGTTTGTGAGACATGAGACTGTTTGTGAGACATGAGACTCTGTTTGCACTGTGAGACATGAGACTCTGTTTGTGAGACATGAGACTCTGTTTGTGAGACATGAGACTCTCTTTGTACTGTGAGACATGAGACTCTGTTTGTGAGACATGAGACTCTGTCTGTGAGACATGAGACTCTGTTTGTGAGACATGAGACTCTGTTTGTACTGTGAGACATGAGACTCTGTCTGTGAGAAATGAGACTCTGTTTGTGAGACATGAGACTGTTTGTGAGACATGAGACTCTGTTTGCACTGTGAGACATGAGACTCTGTTTGTGAGACATGAGACTCTGTTTGTGAGACATGAGACTCTCTTTGTACTGTGAGACATGAGACTCTGTTTGTGAGACATGAGACTCTGTTTGTGAGACATGAGACTGTTTGTGAGACATGAGACTCTGTTTGCACTGTGAGACATGAGACTCTGTTTACACTGTGAGACATGAGACTCTGTTTGTGAGACATGAGACTGTTTGTACTGTGAGACATGAGACTCTGTTTGTGAGACATGAGACTCTGTGAGACATGAGACTCTGTTTGCACTGTGAGACATGAGACTCTGTTTGTGAGACATGAGACTCTGTTTGTGAGACATGAGACTCTCTTTGTACTGTGAGACATGAGACTGTTTGTGAGACATGAGACTCTGTTTGTGAGACATGAGACTGTTTGTGAGACATGAGACTCTGTTTGCACTGTGAGACATGAGACTCTGTTTACACTGTGAGACATGAGACTCTGTTTGTGAGACATGAGACTGTTTGTACTGTGAGACATGAGACTCTGTTTGTGAGACATGAGACTCTGTTTGTGAGACATGAGACTCTGTTTGCACTGTGAGACATGAGACTCTGTTTGTGAGACATGAGACTCTGTTTGTGAGACATGAGACTCTGTTTGTGAGACATGAGACTCTGTCTGTGAGACATGAGACTCTGTTTGTGAGACATGAGACTCTGTCTGTCCTGTGAGACATGAGACTCTGTCTGTGAGACATGATACTCTGTTTACACTGTGAGACATGAGACTCTGTTTGTGAGACATGAGACTCTGTTTGTGAGACATGAGACTCTGTTTGCACTGTGAGACATGAGACTCTGTTTGTGAGACATGAGACTCTGTTTGTGAGACACGAGACTCTGTTTGTGAGACATGAGACTCTGTCTGTCCTGTGAGACATGAGACTCTGTTTACACTGTGAGACATGAGACTCTGTTTGTGAGACATGAGACTCTGTTTGTGAGACATGAGACTCTGTTTGTGAGACATGAGACTCTGTTTACACTGTGAGACATGAGACTCTGTTTGTGAGACATGAGACTCTGTTTACACTGTGAGACATGAGACTCTGTTTACACTGTGAGACATGAGACTCTGTTTGCACTGTGAGACATGAGACTCTGTTTGTGAGACATGAGACTCTGTGAGACATGAGACTGTTTGCACTGTGAGACATGAGACTCTGTTTACACTGTAAGACATGAGACTCTGTTTGCACTGTGAGACATGAGACTCTGTTTGTGAGACATGAGACTGTGAGACATGATACTGTTTGCACTGTGAGACATGAGACTCTGTGAGACATGAGACTGTTTACACTGTGAGACATGAGACTCTGTGAGACATGAGACTCTGTTTGCACTGTGAGACATGAGACTGTTTGTATTGTGAGACATGAGACTCTGTTTGCACTGTGAGACATGAGACTGTTTGTATTGTGAGACATGAGACTCTGTGAGACATGAGACTCTGTTTGCACTGTGAGACATGAGACTGTTTGTACTGTGAGACATGAGACTGTCTGTGAGACATGAGACTCTGTTTGCACAGAGACATGAGACTCTGTCTGTGAGACATGAGACTCTGTTTACACTGTGAGACATGAGACTCTGTTTGCACTGTGAGACATGAGACTCTGTTTGCACTGTGAGACATGAGACTCTGTTTGTGAGACATGAGACTGTTTGTACTGTGAGACATGAGACTGTGAGACATGATACTCTGTTTGCACTGTGAGACATGAGACTCTGTGAGACATGAGACTGTTTACACTGTGAGACATGAGACTCTGTGAGACATGAGACTCTGTTTGCACTGTGAGACATGAGACTGTTTGTATTGTGAGACATGATACTCTGTTTGCACTGTGACACATGAGACTGTTTGTATTGTGAGACATGAGACTCTGTGAGACATGAGACTATGTTTGCACTGTGAGACATGAGACTGTTTGCACTGTGAGACATGAGACTGTCTGTGAGACATGAGACTGTTTGTGAGACATGAGACTCTGTTTACACTGTGAGACATGAGACTCTGTTTGCACTGTGAGACATGAGACTCTGTTTGTGAGACATGAGACTCTGTTTGTGAGACATGAGACTCTGTGAGACATGAGACTCTGTTTGTGAGACATGAGACTCTGTTTGTGAGACATGAGACTCTGTTTGTGAGACATGAGACTCTGTGAGACATGAGACTCTGTTTACACTGTGAGACATGAAACTCTGTTTGTGAGACATGAGACTCTG
Organism: Electrona antarctica; assembly: GCF_951216825.1. Lineage (NCBI taxonomy): Eukaryota > Metazoa > Chordata > Actinopteri > Myctophiformes > Myctophidae > Electrona > Electrona antarctica. Next base: position 13,884 of record NW_027638040.1, on the reverse strand, counting down.
TGAGACATGAGACTCTGTTTGTGAGACATGAGACTCTGTGAGACATGAGACTGTGAAACATGAGACTGTTTGCACTGTGAGACATGAGACTCTGTTTGTGAGACATGAGACTCTGTTTGCACTGTGAGACATGAGACTCTGTTTGTGAGACATGAGACTGTTTGTACTGTGAGACATGAGACTGTGAGACATGATACCGTTTGCACTGTGAGACATGAGACTCTGTGAGACATGAGACTGTTTACACTGTGAGACATGAGACTCTGTGAGACATGAGACTCTGTGAGACATGAGACTCTGTTTGCACTGTGAGACATGAGACTGTTTGTATTGTGAGACATGAGACTGTTTGCACTGTGAGACATGAGACTCTGTTTACACTGTAAGACATGAGACTCTGTTTGCACTGTGAGACATGAGACTCTGTTTGTGAGACATGAGACTGTTTGTACTGTGAGACATGAGACTGTGAGACATGATACTGTTTGCACTGTGAGACATGAGACTCTGTGAGACATGAGACTGTTTACACTGTGAGACATGAGACTCTGTGAGACATGAGACTCTGTTTGCACTGTGAGACATGAGACTGTTTGTATTGTGAGACATGAGACTCTGTTTGCACTGTGAGACATGAGACTGTTTGTATTGTGAGACATGAGACTCTGTGAGACATGAGACTCTGTTTGCACTGTGAGACATGAGACTGTTTGTACTGTGAGACATGAGACTGTCTGTGAGACATGAGACTCTGTTTGCACAGAGACATGAGACTCTGTCTGTGAGACATGAGACTCTGTTTACACTGTGAGACATGAGACTCTGTTTGCACTGTGAGACATGAGACTCTGTTTGCACTGTGAGACATGAGACTCTGTTTGTGAGACATGAGACTGTTTGTACTGTGAGACATGAGACTGTGAGACATGATACTCTGTTTGCACTGTGAGACATGAGACTCTGTGAGACATGAGACTGTTTACACTGTGAGACATGAGACTCTGTGAGACATGAGACTCTGTTTGCACTGTGAGACATGAGACTGTTTGTATTGTGAGACATGATACTCTGTTTGCACTTTGACACATGAGACTGTTTGTATTGTGAGACATGAGACTCTGTGAGACATGAGACTATGTTTGCACTGTGAGACATGAGACTGTTTGCACTGTGAGACATGAGACTGTTTGTGAGACATGAGACTGTTTGTGAGACATGAGACTCTGTTTACACTGTGAGACATGAGACTCTGTTTGCACTGTGAGACATGAGACTCTGTTTGTGAGACATGAGACTCTGTTTGTGAGACATGAGACTCTGTGAGACATGAGACTCTGTTTACACTGTGAGACATGAGACTCTGTTTGTGAGACATGAGACTCTGTGAGACATGAGACTCTGTTTGTGAGACATGAGACTCTGTGAGACATGAGACTCTGTGAAACATGAGACTGTTTGCACTGTGAGACATGAGACTCTGTTTGTGAGACATGAGACTGTTTGCACTGTGAGACATGAGACTCTGTTTGTGAGACATGAGACTGTTTGTACTGTGAGACAGGAGACTGTGAGACATGATACCGTTTGCACTGTGAGACATGAGACTCTGTGAGACATGAGACTGTTTACACTGTGAGACATGAGACTCTGTGAGACATGAGACTCTGTTTGCACTGTAAGACATGAGACTGTTTGTATTGTGAGACATGAGACTGTTTACACTGTGAGACATGAGACTCTGTGAGACATGAGACTCTGTTTGCACTGTGAGACATGAGACTCTGTGAGACATGAGACTCTGTTTGCACTGTGAGACATGAGACTGTTTGTATTGTGAGACATGAGACTGTTTACACTGTGAGACATGAAACTCTGTGAGACATGAGACTCTGTTTGCACTGTGAGACATGAGACTGTTTGTATTGTGAGACATGAGACTCTGTGAGACATGAGACTCTGTTTGCACTGTGAGACATGAGACTGTACTGTGAGACATGAGACTGTCTGTGAGACATGAGACTCTGTTTGCACAGAGACATGAGACTCTGTCTGTGAGACATGAGACTCTGTTTACACTGTGAGACATGAGACTCTGTTTGCACTGTGAGACATGAGACTGTCTGTGAGACATGAGACTATGTTTACACTGTGAGACATGAGACTCTGTTTGCACAGAGACATGAGACTCTGTCTGTGAGACATGAGACTCTGTTTACACTGTGAGACATGAGACTCTGTTTGCACTGTGAGACATGAGACTCTGTTTGTGAGACATGAGACTCTGTTTGCACTGTGAGACATGAGACTCTGTGAGACATGAGACTCTGTTTACACTGTGAGACATGAGACTGTTTGTACTGTGAGACATGAGACTGTTTGTACTGTGAGACATGAGACTCTGTGAGACATGAGACTCTGTTTGCACTGTGAGACATGAGACTCTGTGAGACATGAGACTCTGTTTACACTGTGAGACATGAGACTGTTTGGTCTGTGAGACATGAGACTCTGTTTACACTGTGAGACATGAGACTCTGTTTGCACTGTGAGACATGAGACTCTGTGAGACATGAGACTCTGTTTACACTGTGAGACATGAGACTGTTTGGTCTGTGAGACATGAGACTCTGTTTACACTGTGAGACATGAGACTCTGTTTGCACAGAGACATGAGACTCTGTCTGTGAGACATGAGACTCTGTTTACACTGTGAGACATGAGACTCTGTTTGCACTGTGAGACATGAGACTCTGTTTGCACTGTGAGACATGAGACTCTGTGAGACATGAGACTCTGTTTACACTGTGAGACATGAGACTGTTTGTACTGTGAGACATGAGACTGTTTGTACTGTGAGACATGTGACTGTTTGTACTGTGAGACATGAGACTCTGTGAGACATGAGACTCTGTGAGACATGAGACTCTGTTTACACTGTGAGACATGAGACTCTGTTTGCACTGTGAGACATGAGACTGTTTGTATTGTGAGACATGAGACTGTCTGAGACATGAGACTCTGTTTGCACTGTGAGACATGAGACTTTGTTTGCACTGTGAGACATGAGACTCTGTTTGTGAGACATGAGACTGTTTGTACTGTGAGACATGAGACTGAGACATGATACTGTTTGCACTGTGAGACATGAGACTCTGTGAGACATGAGACTGTTTACACTGTGAGACATGAGACTCTGTGAGACATGAGACTCTGTTTGCACTGTGAGACATGAGACTGTTTGTATTGTGAGACATGAGACTGTTTACACTGTGAGACATGAGACTCTGTGAGACATGAGACTCTGTTTGCACTGTGAGACATGAGACTCTGTGAGACATGAGACTCTGTTTGCACTGTGAGACATGAGACTGTTTGTATTGTGAGACATGAGACTGTTTACACTGTGAGACATGAAACTCTGTGAGACATGAGACTCTGTTTGCACTGTGAGACATGAGACTGTTTGTATTGTGAGACATGAGACTCTGTTTACACTGTGAGACATGAGACTGTTTGTACTGTGAGACATGAGACTGTTTGTACTGTGAGCCATGAGACTGTTTGTACTGTGAGACATGAGACTGTTTGTACTGTGAGACATGAGACTCTGTGAGACATGAGACTCTGAGACATGAGACTCTGTTTACACTGTGAGACATGAGACTCTGTTTGCACTGTGAGACATGAGACTGTTTGTATTGTGAGACATGAGACTGTCTGTGAGACATGAGACTCTGTTTGCACTGTGATACATGAGACTCTGTTTGCACTGTGAGACATGAGACTCTGTTTGTGAGACATGAGACTGTTTGTACTGTGAGACATGAGACTGAGACATGATACTGTTTGCACTGTGAGACATGAGACTCTGTGAGACATGAGACTGTTTACACTGTGAGACATGAGACGCTGTGAGACATGAGACTCTGTTTGCACTGTGATACATGAGACTGTTTGTATTGTGAGACATGAGACTGTTTACACTGTGAGACATGAGACTCTGTGAGACATGAGACTCTGTTTGCACTGTGAGACATGAGACTGTTTGTATTGTGATACATGAGACTCTGTGAGACATGAGACTCTGTTTGCACTGTGAGACATGAGACTGTTTGTATTGTGAGACATGAGACTGTTTACACTGTGAGACATGAGACTCTGTGAGACATGAGACTCTGTTTGCACTGTGAGACATGAGACTGTTTGTATTGTGAGACATGAGACTCTGTGAGACATGAGACTCTGTTTGCACTGTGAGACATGAGACTGTTTGTACTGTGAGACATGAGACTGTCTGTGAGACATGAGACTCTGTTTGCACAGAGACATGAGACTCTGTCTGTGAGACATGAGACTCTGTTTACACTGTGAGACATGAGACTGTGAGACATGAGACTCTGTTTACACTGAGACATGAGACTGTTTGCACTGTGAGACATGAGACTCTGTTTGTGAGACATGAGACTGTTTGTACTGTGAGACATGAGACTGTGAGACATGATACTCTGTTTGCACTGTGAGACATGAGACTCTGTGAGACATGAGACTGTTTACACTGTGAGACATGAGACTCTGTGAGACATGAGACTGTTTGCACTGTGAGACATGAGACTCTGTTTGCACTGTGAGACATGAGACTCTGTGAGACATGAGACTGTTTACACTGTGAGACATGAGACTCTGTGAGACATGAGACTCTGTTTGCACTGTGAGACATGATACTCTGTTTGCACTGTGAGACATGAGACTGTTTGTATTGTGAGACATGAGACTCTGTGAGACATGAGACTCTGTTTGCACTGTGAGACATGAGACTCTGTGAGACATGAGACTCTGTGAGACATGAGACTGTTTACACTGTGAGACATGAGACTCTGTTTACACTGAGAGACATGAGACTGTTTACACTGAGAGACATGAGACTGTTTACACTGAGAGACATGAGACTGTTTACACTGAGAGACATGAGACTGTTTACACTGAGAGACATGAGACTGTTTACACTGAGAGACATGAGACTGTTTACACTGTGAGACATGAGACTGTTTACACTGTGATACATGAGACTGTTTACACTGAGAGACATGAGACTGTTTACACTGAGAGACATGAGAATGTTTACACTGTGACATGAGACTCTGTTTGCACTGTGAGACATGAGACTGTTTACACTGAGAGACATGAGACTGTTTACACTGAGAGACATGAGACTGTTTACACTGAGAGACATGATACTGTTTACACTGAGAGACATGAGACTGTTTACACTGAGAGACATGAGACTGTTTACACTGTGAGACATGAGACTGTTTACACTGAGACATGAGACTGTTTACACTGAGAGACATGAGAATGTTTACACTGTGAGACATGAGACTCTGTTTGCACTGTGAGACATGAGACTGTTTACACTGAGAGACATGAGACTGTTTACACTGAGAGACATGAGACTGTTTACACTGAGAGACATGAGACTGTTTACACTGAGAGACATGAGACTGTTTACACTGAGAGACATGAGACTGTTTACACTGTGAGACATGAGACTGTTTACACTGAGAGACATGAGACTGTTTACACTGTGAGACATGAGACTGTTTACACTGTGAGACATGAGACTGTTTACACTGTGATACATGAGACTGTTTACACTGAGAGACATGAGACTGTTTACACTGAGAGACATGAGAATGGTTTACACTGTGAGACATGAGACTCTGTTTGCACTGTGAGACATGAGACTGTTTACACTGAGAGACATGAGACTGTTTACACTGAGAGACATGAGACTGTTTACACTGAGAGACATGAGACTGTTTACACTGAGAGACATGATACTGTTTACACTGAGAGACATGAGACTGTTTACACTGAGAGACATGAGACTGTTTACACTGTGAGACATGAGACTGTTTACACTGAGACATGAGACTGTTTACACTGAGAGACATGAGACTGTTTACACACACCTTTCACACAGCTTTATTCAACCCCTTTTGGTGTTAGCATTATGTTATACTTTAGCTATTGAAAAACAGCACATAGCGCACAACAGCTCATAGCGCGGCAAAGAGTGCCGCGCTATGAGCTTGACAAACTGACATATTGAGCCTATTACACACAGTATGGCATCCCCCTAGTACCTCTACATTCACATTCAGTAGATCCTGTGATCTTTTGTGGCCAGATGTAATAGAGCACCGAAGTCCTGACGTCACTGCCCTCTACTACCAGTAGAGGGCAGTGAGCTCCATTGTTCATGTATGTTTTTATAAGCATTGTACTCTCCATAGGGGGATTTTAGATCGCCTCATATAAGAACTGTGTTTGAAAAATAAACTGATCACCCCGGCCTTTTCACTCATATGGATATGAAGCATCGACTGAAGGTGGAAATGTACAAATATACACAAAGAGTAACAAAATAAGCGTTAGAAACAAGCCAAACAACCCAGAGACTACATTTCCGGGTAGGCTGCTTCTGCCCGCAGCCCGTCGCACAACAGAAACTGAACGTTAATTACGTTTATTTTTATTTTTATTTTATTGATATATAATGTATCGTGGTTAGTACGAGTCGGGTCACCACCAGCTGAGCTTACGTCAACGAGGAATCTCAGGAACGCAATATGTTGACAGCTGGGCGTGACGTATATGCTCAGCGACATTGCATTCATATGTAGTTTCAAGGCTTTTGCGGTCACATTAATTCCATTTTCTCTAGAAACTGGCTGTATCAAATATGAATGGACATCATTAACGACGCACAGCCACTCCCCTGACAGAAACGCCGAGGTGGTCGGTTTATTTTTCAAACACAGTTCTTATATGAAGCGACCTAAAATCGCCGTTTGGGGATCTCAATGCAAAAAACAAATACATGAACCTGGAGATTGACACCCTCTACTGAAAGTGACGTCAGACTTCGGAGCTCTATTTCCTGGGGTCTAGTAGGACTATAGTAAATATTAATAAAGAAATCGCCGTAAAAATGTGTAAAAAAGGACGTATTTAGCCCCATGCTCGAATGTGCCTGCCCCTTGTCAAAAGTAGCTAAAATCGCTAAAACGAAAGAAAGCAGCAAATGAAAAGAAAAAATCACACTCACCTTTTACTTTGTCTAATAACAACCTAAAAAAATCACACTCACCTTTTACTTTGTCTAATAACAACCTAAAACTAAAACTTACCTAAAGTTGTCCTTTAATAGTTCTGATCCCCTTGTCAAACCAATTCCGGAAGAACATGAGGGCTCGAACAAAATGATTACCGCTATATTAGAGTTAAATAAGACAGACTTTTGAGGCCGAAATGCCTCCTGAATTGTGTCCAAATGTTAATAGTGTGTGTAACGGAGGGTGTAGAGCTGACTGCAGGGGTAAGCGGAAGGCCTGAACGGAGGGTGTAGAGCTGACTGCAGGGGGAAGCGGAAGGCCTGAACATATTAGGAGGGTGTAGAGCTGACTGCAGGGGGAAGCGGAAGGCCTAACGGAGGGTGTAGAGCTGACTGCAGGGGGAAGCGGAAGGCCTGAACGGAGGGTGTAGAGCTGACTGCAGGGGGAAGCGGAAGGCCTGAACATATTAGGAGGGTGTAGAGCTGACTGCGGGGGTAAGCGGAAGGCCTGAACATATTAGGAGGGTGTAGAGCTGACTGCGGGGGTAAGCGGAAGGCCTGAACATATTAGGAGGGTGTAGAGCTGACTGCAGGGGGTAAGCGGAAGGCCTGAACGGAGGGTGTAGAGCTGACTGCAGGGGGTAAGCGGAAGGCCTGAACGGAGGGTGTAGAGCTGACTGCAGGGGGAAGCGGAAGGCCTGAACATATTAGCGAGGAAAGAGAGTGCTGGCTGGAGGATATCTCCATTTTTGGCTCACAGAGAAAGTATTATCTGGGTTGATAATCTTTAAAATGTTACATGTCCAGCAGTAGTTGGTGAAGTTTGGAAGAGCCATTCCACCGTTGAAGATAAGCCTTCTTAACCCCTTTTGGGCGGGAACCCCTTTTGGTGTTTTAACTATTGAAAAATAGCAGATCTACAAGTTCATAGCGCGGCACCGAGTGCCGCGCTATGAACTTGTAGGTCTGCTATTTTTGAAAATCTGTGAAAATGTGCCTCAAATCTTTGAATATATATTATTACAGACTTACAGAGTGAACCTTTTAACTCATGTCTTTGCTTCTGTGGGGTCCCTGGAAGAACATATTTTCAGATGGGGGGGGCGGAGGCATATTATATAATTTTTGGGGTTCTTGACAACATGAAATATTGAGCACCACTGATACAGAAACATAAGGTTTTTCAGAAAACAGGATTTTGAAGACATTTTTTTTAAATTTCAACGTCAGGCCTAAATGGGTTAATGCGCCGTGGCTTGCTTCCCCATAGAAAAGATGTTATCGTCTGATCGAGTTTTATTAAAAAAAAGCTCTTTCCGAATAAATACTGGGATGTGCTGAAAAAGATATCTAAATGTTGGTAGGACAGCCATCTTGACGAGGTTGATGCGTCCAGCTAGTGACAGCGGCAGGAACGGACCGACGATTACAATCTTCCTTACAGCGTTCTATTAGTGGAAGAAAGTTTTCATTAAAGATGGAGTGCCACAATTTTTGTATTTTTCCAGTTTTGCATGTGTCTTATGAGGTGACAGTACTTCATTAGACACCCTGGAGTCGTTTTGATGTGCAATGGTGTATTAACTTATTGTATTTAGGGTTTCTTCCTGGAGGCTGAACCCTTGACAGTCAAACAGGCCAATGAAATAAACAGTAATATAGTGACATCACACTATCAGCCCCTCCCCTAACCCCTCCCCCTTTATCATACAACTACAGCTGTGGGTGCGGCTTCAGTTCAGGTGGATCACCACCCATCACCACATCACACATGTGCCCACATAAAAACAACATTTTAACAAATACTGTACACTTTTTGGAAAAAATGATACCTCCTTATATAACCTGATGATCATGTTTTAGGGTGGAAAAAAATCACGGCACTCCATCTTTAAACATGTGGGGGAGTGACTTAGTAATAAATATACCCAGATATTTAAACCTGGTGTCCACCCATTTAAAAGGGAGGAGTGACTGGGGGATTCTTGTAGCTGCTGGAGTTATTGGGAAGTTAAGTTTATACCCTGAATATCTACCAAAGTGCTCCAGTATGGACATAATGGCAGGACTGGAAGACGTTGGGTTGGATATGTATAGAAGTACCGGTAGGTGGTCTGATATGTATAGAAGTACCGGTAGGTGGTCTGATATGTATAGAAGTACCGGTAGGTACCGGTAGGTCGTCTGATATGTGTAGAAGTAGGTGGTCTGATATGTGTAGAAGTAGGTGGTCTGATATGTGTAGAAGTAGGTGGTCTGATATGTGTAGAAGTAGGTGGTCTGATATGTGTAGAAGTAGGTGGTCTGATATGTATAGAAGTAGGTGGTCTGATATGTATAGAAGTAGGTCTGATATGTATAGAAGTAGGTCTGATATGTATAGAAGTAGGTGGTCTGATATGTATAGAAGTAGGTGGTCTGATATGTGTAGAAGTAGGTCTGATATGTATAGAAGTAGGTGGTCTGATATGTGTAGAAGTAGGTGGTCTGATATGTATAGAAGTAGGTCTGATATGTGTAGAAGTAGGTGGTCTGATATGTGTAGAAGTAGGTGGTCTGATATGTATAGAAGTAGGTGGTCTGATATGTATAGAAGTAGGTCTGATATGTATAGAAGTAGGTCTGATATGTATAGAAGTAGGTGGTCTGATATGTATAGAAGTAGGTCTGATATGTATAGAAGTAGGTCTGATATGTATAGAAGTAGGTCTGATATGTATAGAAGTAGGTCTGATATGTATAGAAGTAGGTCTGATATGTATAGAAGTAGGTGGTCTGATATGTATAGAAGTAGGTCTGATATGTATAGAAGTAGGTCTGATATGTATAGAAGTAGGTCTGATATGTATAGAAGTAGGTGGTCTGATATGTATAGAAGTAGGTCTGATATGTATAGAAGTAGGTCTGATATGTATAGAAGTAGGTCTGATATGTATAGAAGTAGGTGGTCTGATATGTATAGAAGTAGGTCTGATATGTATAGAAGTAGGTGGTCTGATATGTATAGAAGTAGGTCTGATATGTATAGAAGTAGGTCTGATATGTATAGAAGTAGGTCTGATATGTATAGAAGTAGGTCTGATATGTATAGAAGTAGGTCTGATATGTATAGAAGTAGGTCTGATATGTATAGAAGTAGGTGGTCTGATATGTATAGAAGTAGGTGGTCTGATATGTGTAGAAGTAGGTGGTCTGATATGTATAGAAGTAGGTCTGATATGTATAGAAGTAGGTCTGATATGTATAGAAGTAGGTCTGATATGTATAGAAGTAGGTGGTCTGATATGTATAGAAGTAGGTCTGATATGTATAGAAGTAGGTCTGATATGTATAGAAGTAGGTCTGATATGTATAGAAGTAGGTCTGATATGTATAGAAGTAGGTCTGATATGTATAGAAGTAGGTCTGATATGTATAGAAGTAGGTGGTCTGATATGTATAGAAGTAGGTCTGATATGTATAGAAGTAGGTCTGATATGTATAGAAGTAGGTCTGATATGTAGTAGAAGTAGGTGGTCTGATATGTATAGAAGTAGGTGGTCTGATATGTATAGAAGTAGGTCTGATATGTATAGAAGTAGGTCTGATATGTATAGAAGTAGGTGGTCTGATATGTATAGAAGTAGGTCTGATATGTATAGAAGTAGGTCTGATATGTATAGAAGTAGGTCTGATATGTATAGAAGTAGGTCTGATATGTATAGAAGTAGGTCTGATATGTATAGAAGTAGGTGGTCTGATATGTATAGAAGTAGGTCTGATATGTATAGAAGTAGGTCTGATATGTATAGAAGTAGGTCTGATATGTATAGAAGTAGGTGGTCTGATATGTATAGAAGTAGGTCTGATATGTATAGAAGTAGGTCTGATATGTATAGAAGTAGGTCTGATATGTATAGAAGTAGGTGGTCTGATATGTATAGAAGTAGGTCTGATATGTATAGAAGTAGGTGGTCTGATATGTATAGAAGTAGGTCTGATATGTATAGAAGTAGGTCTGATATGTATAGAAGTAGGTCTGATATGTATAGAAGTAGGTCTGATATGTATAGAAGTAGGTCTGATATGTATAGAAGTAGGTCTGATATGTATAGAAGTAGGTGGTCTGATATGTATAGAAGTAGGTGTCTGATATGTATAGAAGTAGGTGGTCTGATATGTATAGAAGTAGGTCTGATATGTATAGAAGTAGGTCTGATATGTATAGAAGTAGGTCTGATATGTATAGAAGTAGGTGGTCTGATATGTATAGAAGTAGGTCTGATATGTATAGAAGTAGGTCTGATATGTATAGAAGTAGGTCTGATATGTATAGAAGTAGGTCTGATATGTATAGAAGTAGGTCTGATATGTATAGAAGTAGGTCTGATATGTATAGAAGTAGGTGGTCTGATATGTATAGAAGTAGGTCTGATATGTATAGAAGTAGGTCTGATATGTATAGAAGTAGGTGGTCTGATATGTATAGAAGTAGGTGGTCTGATATGTATAGAAGTAGGTCTGATATGTATAGAAGTAGGTCTGATATGTATAGAAGTAGGTCTGATATGTATAGAAGTAGGTCTGATATGTATAGAAGTAGGTGGTCTGATATGTATAGAAGTAGGTGGTCTGATATGTATAGAAGTAGGTCTGATATGTATAGAAGTAGGTCTGATATGTATAGAAGTAGGTGGTCTGATATGTATAGAAGTAGGTCTGATATGTATAGAAGTAGGTCTGATATGTATAGAAGTAGGTCTGATATGTATAGAAGTAGGTCTGATATGTATAGAAGTAGGTGGTCTGATATGTATAGAAGTAGGTCTGATATGTATAGAAGTAGGTGGTCTGATATGTATAGAAGTAGGTCTGATATGTATAGAAGTAGGTCTGATATGTATAGAAGTAGGTCTGATATGTATAGAAGTAGGTCTGATATGTATAGAAGTAGGTGGTCTGATATGTATAGAAGTAGGTCTGATATGTATAGAAGTAGGTGGTCTGATATGTATAGAAGTAGGTCTGATATGTATAGAAGTAGGTCTGATATGTATAGAAGTAGGTGGTCTGATATGTATAGAAGTAGGTGGTCTGATATGTATAGAAGTAGGTCTGATATGTATAGAAGTAGGTCTGATATGTATAGAAGTAGGTGGTCTGATATGTATAGAAGTAGGTCTGATATGTATAGAAGTAGGTCTGATATGTATAGAAGTAGGTCTGATATGTATAGAAGTAGGTGGTCTGATATGTATAGAAGTAGGTCTGATATGTATAGAAGTAGGTCTGATATGTATAGAAGTAGGTCTGATATGTATAGAAGTAGGTCTGATATGTATAGAAGTAGGTCTGATATGTATAGAAGTAGGTGGTCTGATATGTATAGAAGTAGGTCTGATATGTATAGAAGTAGGTCTGATATGTATAGAAGTAGGTCTGATATGTATAGAAGTAGGTCTGATATGTATAGAAGTAGGTCTGATATGTATAGAAGTAGGTGGTCTGATATGTATAGAAGTAGTGGTCTGATATGTATAGAAGTAGGTCTGATATGTATAGAAGTAGGTGGTCTGATATGTATAGAAGTAGGTCTGATATGTATAGAAGTAGGTCTGATATGTATAGAAGTAGGTCTGATATGTATAGAAGTAGGTCTGATATGTATAGAAGTAGGTGGTCTGATATGTATAGAAGTAGGGGTCTGATATGTATAGAAGTAGGTCTGATATGTATAGAAGTAGGTCTGATATGTATAGAAGTAGGTCTGATATGTATAGAAGTAGGTCTGATATGTATAGAAGTAGGTCTGATATGTATAGAAGTAGGTCTGATATGTATAGAAGTAGGTGGTCTGATATGTATAGAAGTAGGTCTGATATGTATAGAAGTAGGTCTGATATGTATAGAAGTAGGTCTGATATGTATAGAAGTAGGTCTGATATGTATAGAAGTAGGTCTGATATGTATAGAAGTAGGTGGTCTGATATGTATAGAAGTAGGTCTGATATGTATAGAAGTAGGTCTGATATGTATAGAAGTAGGTCTGATATGTATAGAAGTAGGTCTGATATGTATAGAAGTAGGGTCTGATATGTATAGAAGTAGGTCTGATATGTATAGAAGTAGGTCTGATATGTATAGAAGTAGTGGTCTGATATGTATAGAAGTAGGTCTGATATATATAGAAGTAGGTCTGATATGTATAGAAGTAGGTCTGATATGTATAGAAGTAGGTCTGATATGTATAGAAGTAGGTGGTCTGATATGTATAGAAGTAGGTCTGATATGTATAGAAGTAGGTCTGATATGTATAGAAGTAGGTCTGATATGTATAGAAGTAGGTGTCTGATATGTATAGAAGTAGGGGTCTGATATGTATAGAAGTAGGGTCTGATATGTATAGAAGTAGGTCTGATATGTATAGAAGTAGGTCTGATATGTATAGAAGTAGGTCTGATATGTATAGAAGTAGGTCTGATATGTATAGAAGTAGGTCTGATATGTATAGAAGTAGGTGGTCTGATATGTATAGAAGTAGGTCTGATATGTATAGAAGTAGGTCTGATATGTATAGAAGTAGGTCTGATATGTATAGAAGTAGGTGGTCTGATATGTATAGAAGTAGGGTCTGATATGTATAGAAGTAGGTCTGATATGTATAGAAGTAGGTCTGATATGTATAGAAGTAGGTCTGATATGTATAGAAGTAGGTGGTCTGATATGTATAGAAGTAGGTCTGATATGTATAGAAGTTAGGTCTGATATGTATAGAAGTAGGTCTGATATGT
>NW_027638041.1:0-7523 GCF_951216825.1 Electrona antarctica | reverse complement strand
AGGCCAGCCTCATTCCAAATTTCCTGAGGGGGAACGGGGAGAAAAACGATTCCATGCAGATAAATCACTCGCATAGATCAAAAGACAAATCAGTGGCAAAGACAAAAGATGCTGACTAGCGGAGAACAATAGAGACAGGAGAGACGTGGGTATCAGAGGAACCCGGCCCCTAAGATCCATGCCCCCCCCCCCCCCCCCCCCCACTCAATCAAACCTGCTAACCAGGGCTCGCAGACTAGGTCAAAGGCAACCTGTCTCCACACTCCGCAAAGCAATGCTTAAGCCATTCAAAACGGGAACCCCTTTTGGTGTTTTAAGCACGTTATTTTATACTTTAGCTATTGGAAAATAGCTGATCTACAAGCTATGAGCTTGTAGGTCTGTTATTTTTTTTAAATCGTGAAATTCGCTTTCACAGCGAACGTTTTTAACTGTGGGGGGGGGGGGGGGGGGTCCCTGGAACACATATTTTCAGATGGGGGTCCGCAGCCAAATACAGAAAATTCTGGGGGTCCTTGACATGAAAAAGGTTGAGCACCACTGACATAGGAAAAAAAAATCTTCAGAAAACTCAAGATTTACTGTACTGTAGAATCGTCCTCAGGTCCAAATGGGTTAAACTGATACTGTTGAGCTTGTTGTTTTTTGGTGGAGAGAGAGAGAGAGTGTGTTATTTCTTTATTTACAGGTACAAGCATATATAGGGGAACCCAGCTTTCTGGTTTGATTTAATAGCTAACCTGAGAGTGGGAGATGCCCTGGTTTCGAAACGAGAAACGGAGGGGGCGGGTCATCTGTGTGTGTGTGTGTATGTGTGTGTGTGTGTGTGTGTGTGTGTGTGTGTGTGTGTTCACACGTTTGCATGCGTGCACACGCACGCATGCACGCAGGTACAGTATGAATCCTTCGATACAAGTGCAAATGTGTATACTGTACGTGCCTGACTGTACGCGGGGGAATGTTCTCATGTACAGTATGCGCTCATAGAAGTCCCGTCCGATGCAGACCTTCACGCATCACGGCCTCGCAGTCCTTCTTCTATTAACTTCTTCAATACAAGCAATAAATAATGACATGGAATCCACAACTCTTTATCGTCTTCTCACGACTTTAGAGGGTTGAGGCGTCGCAAGGTAAAAGGGCCCTTTGGGGGGAAGCACGCAGCGTGTGAGAGACCAGAAGAAGAAGCACAGCCCTTCCTTCGCCAACATTACCTTTTTGATCAAAGTGCTTCAGAGATAACGGCTGTGTGAGCAACACGTCACTTTTATGGCTCTGTTCTCCCGTTTAAAAAATAATTCTGACAAGGGGAAAGCGGGGTCATACCCAGAAACGTAAGTTGTGACTTATGTTTACGGCACATATTTCATAATGTTTGAGAACCGAATTAAGTTCAAAAACACACCGTTTGCCACGCATCACTGACAGCCATTATTTGATCCCCTCCTCTGAGATCCGCGTACGATAAACAGATCAATTTAGATTAAGACGATTTGAAATAGAAGTGTGTAAAGCAGGTTTGGAGGAGGGAGCAAAGCCAAGCACTTTCCAGATGACTTCAACGATATAAAAAATTAACACAACAGAGCATAGGCACAGCTGACTTGTACGTTTGTTTTTTTAACATGATCGCTGTATCCTATAATGAAAAATCACACCCGTGTGAACTGAGTGGTGCAACTCCCCTCTCCCCCTGCCTCTCTCTCTCTCTGTAATTAGCAGGCAACAGTGCAACACTATCTCTCTCTCTCTCTGTTTCTGGCACAACAGCGCCACTTTCTCCCCTACTGGTACTCATAGTCACATAGGTTAGGACAGACGGACATTGCTGTTCCTTGGAGTGGTTGCACCACTCAAAAAACTGCAACGTTGTCTTTGCCAGTTATTTGTTGAGGTCGTTAAACGAAAAAAACATGTTATATATGGGCTCTGGCTATGTATGGGTTTATTCAAATTACAGGGCAGGCAAGTGAAGGCAATTAGGTCAAAAGGATTTACCTAATAGATTTGGATAGAAGGTTCAGAGCCCCGTTCAGGTGTCCTGGAGGGGGAACATTTGCATGGAAATATAACTGTTAACCTCGTAGCGCTCGTTAAAAACCCAAGCGGCCCCCCCTCCCGCCGGCTATCTCCAATCTAAACAGGGGTGATTTGATACTGCTGCTCTGCACTGAAATGGGGGAAAAAACAAGCCCAGTGCCACAACAAAGACAGGAAATCCAGCATAGATTCCCACTTCTCTCTTTTCTCCCGCCTCTCCATATACCTAACAATGCCGGTAATGGAGAGAGAACAGTGCCCGGAGCTGGCAGAGACACCTGCGACATATTTTCTCCCAACCAACCACCCCCGCCACCCCCGCCCTCCACACTCTCCCCCCCCACCCACGCCCCCACCCCTCGACATTAAAGTCCTTCACAGAAATCAGAATTTAATAAATCACCCCAGAGCCTGACAGAGTTTATCTCCGGGGGTCGCCTCCACTGTGCAGAGACTCACAGACAGACAAAGCCCGGGCCGATAAGATGTGAAATTAAATACAGTTAGCAGTTTGAGACAAAGGAGGAAGAGTGTCACACCGAGCTTTGTACGGCGTAAACGGCTGGCTTGCTAGTCGGGTGCAACACGCACGCACGCATCGCACGCGTACACACACACACACGCACACACACAAACGCAGGGGCACGCGCGCAACGCCACGGAGACAGCGGGGGTGATTCATTTCAGGTTTCCTCTCACATTTAGCCTCATTTGCATCATCCACTGTCAACATATCGCCTCTCCCAGATATGTTCAAGAGCTTTCATTAGACGGCCAGGGGGGATGACATCCTTTTTACCCAGACGCACCATTATTAATCACTAACTCTGCTCCGATGTGGACTCATCTCCATCACGGATCAAACGCTATCTTGCACCGTGTTTCCCTTCATTCAGCAGACATCCCTGACACCAGCCATCACTACAGCTAAAGGAGACTTATGGCAGCGCGCTGGGGCTCCGACGACCTTATGAATGCAGTACATAAGCATTTACCGCAGAGTTGATAGAAACGTGGAGGATTTGTTTGACACCCTTAGAATGTACTGTCAGACCAAAGCCACGCTATATGGAAAAGTGTAGAGCCAGACCTATACACTGTATCGCACCCGGTCTAGCTGATATATCTGACATTTTGTAATGACACATTATAATTAAGCCCTGTTAACCTTTAAAAAATAACATATCTAAAAGCTTGCAGGGCATTCTTTGTGACCTTGTAGATGAAGATCTGCAATGTTTTGAGTCTTCAAACATTGTAGAAACATTCAGAAAGTTCATGAACATATTTCATTTGATTAGAATATACCTGTCAAAGGTATCTAGGTGGTCTAGGACTCTCCAAAGCCGGGATTGGGATCAGACCCAAAACTCTCTCCAGAAAAGGCTCTATAAATGTGCATACAGTGCTCTACAAGTGCACTGAACCGCTCTAAAAATAAATAGGCCTACTTTTTAAAAACTGTATTTCAGTGGAAATGTCCACATGCACTGTACAAAGCTCTGCAAGTTGTAGTTGCATACAGGCACGATTTTGAAATATTTAAGCAAGGTTAAGTATTATTATATTTTTTTCTTCTATTAAACAAGGCGTCAAAACAGCATCAAGATATGGCCGACACGGTCTGTCTGACGCTGATTTTTCCGCTCCTCTGTAGTTAACAGAGAGCGCAGCCAGCCAGGTTTCCAGGAAGAAGAAGTAGTGTGTGTGTGTGTGTGTGTGTGGTGTTTAATAGGCTTAGCCTGGTCTTTAGACCTGACCTTTCCCTTTAACAATACTGGGGGCTAGCAGGCTAGGGCCTGCTCTGGGAACGCAGTGACCCACGGGTGAAGCCTAATCTTCTCCCAACTCCATCCTCTCCTCCAGCCTCCATCCACAGCCTCGCTGTTGCTCCAACTGATGCCTTCCTGCTGAGACAACAGTGCCAAAGGGCTGTCAACAGGCTTGGCCCTGCCGCACGGCACTCTCCAGGCCCTCTCCGGCACGATGCTCAACCTCTTTGCATTTTAAGGCCACGGAGCCCCATTTGATACATCTTTGAGTGGTGCAACCACTCCAAGGAAAGGCAATGTCTGTCCTAACCTATGTGACTAACTATGTGACTATGTTACTATGTTTAGAGTACCAGTAGGGGCACAAGTGGCGCTGTTGTGCCAGAAACAGAGAGAGAGAGATAGTGCTGCACTGTTGCCTGCTAATGAGAGAGAGAGAGAGAGAGAGAGAGAGAGAGAGAGAGAGAGGGGCAGGGGGAGAGGGGAGTTGCACCACTCAGTTCACACGGGTGTGATTTTTTATTTTATCTCTGGGACCCCCACAGTAAAATACTCAAGTGTTTATTTAACTCTTAGGCGTGATCAAATGGAACCAAATTGGACCATGGTCCATTTGGACCCCTGGTAGAGCCAGCACAAGGCGCACATGACATTGAGAAGGAAAAAAATGCAGTCTCACGCATTTCGCATTAGCCCTTTCAGGGTTCCGCCGGCTCCAAGCCCTCGTCTGTGGCAAAGCGCATGGGTGGGTGGGTGGGCGCTCCAACAGCATGCTGGGAATGGCAGGAATGTCGGGTGCCATCACGCAGCCTGATAACATACGACATCTAAGAGCATGATTAGCGCTCTCCGTGCAGTCAGTCTATCTATGGCTGTGACTGACGAAAGGGACTGCCGGGGTATTGTAGGCCTGTCATTACAATGCAGCGCCCTGACGGGTTAAACGGCCTGACCCTGAACCTTTCCAAATCACACTTATAATCATCAACCGCAAATACTGTCACGGAGGCCATTATTGTTGGAGAATGATCAGAGCGAGCATATTATCTCGCAGATTAACCGGATACTTTGGAACATTAGGAGCAGAGTTTTCCTAAAGCTTCAGAGCAACTGCAGCTCAAAAACTAAAGATTAACCAAGCGGCTATTAATAGGAGTGTAATGTGGACTTGAGATCTTGCAGCCACAACAGCCATTGTATTTGGGAGGCTTGGCCATGCTTTGGTTTGGTTTGCATGCTAAAAGGCCTTGCGCGAGCACATAGCCTTTAGACTAACTGGCACACAACAGCAAGAATAGCAAGTGGCACAGCTGCATAAAATGGTTTCATTGTCAAGGACAAGATTATATAATGTAATGAGCAACACACGTGCATATTACATGTCCGCGCACATGCACTAGCACGCACACGCATGCGGACGCACACGCATGCGGACACACACACATGCGGACGCACACGCATGCGGACACGCACGCACGGACACACACACACGCACACACGCATACGCACGCACACACACACACACACACACACACACACACTCAAGGGCCTTGTTCCTGATGGCTATGAATATCCCCACACAAGGCTGATTGCCATGGCGAAGAGGAAATCAGATATGTAAAGAAAAAAGAAAAAGCAATACCTCAGAAGCTCAAATGTATCTGTCGTTGTTACATTGTTACAGTGTAACTTCACAAACAACTTGATCTGTACACTGTAAAAACCAGCTGTGAGAACACTTTTCATTCTTCTCCAAATGTCCCCCCCCCCCCCCTCTCTCTCTTCCTGAAGTGATAGACTGTGAAAGGTTGTTCTTTCTTCTCTGTTCTAGGGAGTAAACTATACAAAGAGATGTTTGATCTCTGAAATCCAATCTGTATTTCTACCATTGTCTCCTGTTCCTACAGTGGCATCTTAACCCGTTTAGACCGGCCTGAGGACGATTCTAGTACAAACGCCTTCTAATAAATCCTGACAGTTTTCTTGAAAAACCCCTGTTTCTATATATCGGTGGTGCTCAACCTTTTCCATGTCCAAGGACCGCCGGAATTATCTGTATTCGGCGGCGGACCCCCCCATCTGAAAATATGTTGTTCCAGGCACCCCCCCCCTCCCCAGAAACAAAGATTTGAGTTAAAACGTTTGCTGTGAAAGATATTCAAAGATTTGCGCCACATTTTCACGATTTTTTCAAAAATAGCAGACCTACAAGCTCATAGCGCGGCACTCGGTGCCGCGCTATGAGCTTGTAGATCTGCTATTTTTCAATATCTAAAGTATAAAATAAGGCTTAAAACACCAAAAGGGGGTTCCCGTTCAGAATGGGTTAAAGGTCAGGAGTGAAAGGCCATTTGATAACTACAGAAGGACCTTTTGGCTTTATTACACCGCCTTTCATCTCCTTTCCTGGGGAGGTTAAAACAAAGCATTGCATCCTTTGAAAAAGAACTGGGTAAAATGGATCGCTTTTGGAGCCCCCGAGCCTTTTTATTTTCCCCGTCACTGGGGAAAGTCTGGCAACCAAACGTACGCCGAAGAACAATCTAGTGGGATATGTTTCAGAGAGAGAGAGAGAGAGAGAAGGAGAGTCGATCTTCTCAGGCGGAATTAGCATATGTCCCCTCAACCTTTCCATCAAACCTCTCAATGAGACTCTGAAAATCCTGTTGAGATATTACCACTTATAAACAGGGCACGGAACACAAACTCACACAGGTATGTGCGTGGTGGAGTGGACGCATAATACACAAACACACACACATATACACACACAAATACGCACCTCAATGACACCCACTCACTTCCCCCCCTGAATATTCTCTTCATTTTAATAGTAACCTTGGGAGACGGACGGCACCGGCGCGATACTTAAAGAGCCACTAGTCTGAGAAAAATGTTTTTGATATGCTCGTGTCATTTAATCATCCACGTTCTGCCGCCGCGGCCGCGCAGGACAATTTTGCAGGATATTAACTCCCAACTAAACTCTGGCTTGTATCATTTGTGGGGCTAGTCAAGCAGGATTCCCAGGAGGAGCAGAGACTTCCTCCTCACACTCGTAGTAATTTAGGCTTCGCCGGGCAAGCATGCACATGCACACGTGCACACACACACACGTGCAAATACCCCCCACACACACACGCACACATGCACGCACGCACGCACGCACGCACGCACGCACGCACGCACGCACGCACGCACGCACGCACGCACGCACGCACACACACACACAAGCCCATGCCAACATGGCTAACAGACAGATAGACTGAACCATCTACGGCAGGGGTGGGCAATTTTGACGATGGAGAGGGCCACTATATTTCAACACTCACTCCAGATGGGCCACAAAAATGGGCCACAAAAATAGCTGATCTACAAGCTCAAAACACGTTGCGTTGCAACGCGTTTTGAGCTTGTAGATCAGCTATTTTTTGCTATATTTGAATTCAAATCCTGAATTCTTTTCATGCTATTTTTGAATTTAATTTCAAATGCATTTAGTTATAGTTATGTTAACTTTATGAACTAAACACAAATACATTGGACACATAAAAAAAGACAATAACATTTTAATAATACTAGTCATTAAGCTACATATAGACTGAAGTAATGAATGCGTGTCATGTTTGCATGTTTGGAAATGCAACAGCTGAAATATATCAGTATTCTGATATGAACCTGTGTGGGACGCATTATGTGATGGTGGGGGCC
>NW_027638042.1:0-50875 GCF_951216825.1 Electrona antarctica | reverse complement strand
TCTAGCAGTGATTCTCAACCCGTTTAATTTCAAGGACTCCCAGTTTGACGTGCATATTAGTCTACAGACCCCATTTAATGGCATTTCTATCTCTGGGACTCAAAATGCAGCAGCCAGAGTTTTAACTAGAACTAAGATGAGAGAACATATTACTCCAGTTTTGGCTTCACTGCACTGGCTTCCGGTTGTTTTTAGGATTGATTTAAAAAATCTTTTACTTGTTTATAAAGCTCTCAATGGTCTCGCACCTTCCTACCTACATGACTGCCTGCCTGAATATGTCCCAAACCACCCCCTAACCCTAAGGTCTTCCACTGCTGGCCTGCTCGCTTTGCCTAAAGAAATGGCAACAAAAAAATACGGGGAAGCAGCGTTTTGCTTCTACGGGCCGACGGCGTGGAACAAACTCCCACTGTACCTTCGACAGGCAGCCTCTGTAGACATTTTTAAAGCGCAGCTCAAGACCCACTTCTACACTTGATCTTTACATTTTTTGTTATTCATGTCCTCACTGTATTGCATTACTGCTCTTGTTTTTGAATGTTTATGCCTTGCTTTACTTTTTTTTTTTTTTTTCATTGCTCTGTAAAGCACTCATGCATGCATGCGTGCAGCTGCATTTCATGTCATGAAAGGTGCTATACAAATAAAGTTTTATTATTATTATTAATATCGTATAATCAATGTTAACTCTGAGAGTGTACAAATGGAACCAAATGGTTCCAAACTATCATTTAGCTGGGGCCCCCAGGGGCCTCCAGGGCTCTACTATACTACCGCTATACCCCCCCCCCCCCCCTTGTCTACACTATATTGCTTCGTGCCGATCTACAAGTGTTGCGTTGAGATGCGTGATGGTGAGCTTGTAGATCTGCTGTTTCTGCCAAATGTTCCCCGCAGAATTGTATTTATTTATGAATACGTTTATTTGGGAGGATGGACAGCGCATATTACTGAACACCAACACATGAAATGCTGTGTAAATACACCGGATTTAGCAACAATGCTAGTTTCCATCCGTAGTCCCCATACAGAAAACGATTAAGTAACGGTACAAAAAGAGCACATACATATAAGGATTACTAAAAGGGTACACACAGAAGAGAAAAAGCAGCAGGGACGATGGGGTTCATGTGGTTCTAAACGTCTTATCATTCCCTGATGAAGGCTTAACCGCCGAAACGTTGGATTCATTTTTGTCTTACCTGCTGTGCTAATAAAATATTGGCACTCTGGCTATTGGCGTGTGCGGCCACCCTCTTGTTTTTTCAAGATTTCCTCTAGTTTTCTCCTGTGTGCCGGCACCGCTACAAGGACTTTGGTGTGCGTTAGCTTCTTTGTACACAGTTCTAAACGTCTTATCGTCACTGACGTAGGCGGCTGCCAGACGTTAGATAGACAAACAGAGGCAGGTGGAATAACAGGTAGCTTGGTAAGGCAACAGACGGGAAGGGGGTGCGGTCTTAACTATCGGCCCTTCCAGCCCCCCTTGGGGAGGGGGGGGGGGGGTATTATGGGTATTACTTTCTCGCCGTCCCTGTTCATAATTACTTAACCCATTCAGGCCTGACCTCAAAATTAAAAAAAAATCTTCTAAATCCTCCAGTTTTCTGAAATAAATATTTTCACGATTTTTCAAAAATAGCAGACCTACAAGCTCGTAGCGCGCCACTCGGTGGCGCGCTATGAGCTTGTAGGTCTGCTATTTTTCAATAGCTAAATTACAACATAATGTTTAAAACACCAAAAGGGGTTCCCGCCAAGAATGGGTTAATGGCGTAATGGGGTCCACTTAAGCTGCAGAAGAGCTTACCTAAGTCCCGGTAAATGGATGCTAGGGGGGGGGGGGGGGGGGGGGGGGAATAACGCAGCCGTAATGATACTGTAATGATATACATTTATGTGAGGGAAGTATTAGACCGACTGTATTAGACCGAGACAAGAAAGGAGGAGCGGAGAGGAGGAACGGAGGAAACTCAGGTTATCAGTTATTTTGTTTTCATCGTAAGGAAGGACAATTTTACGACCAGGTTGCGTCCGTGCAAGTTCCTGCCCACCACCGCGGAGAGACTGAATACTGTAAAGGCTCATACATAGTCTGGATTTTCGGTGGTTAGGTGACCACCGAACTACAACATGACGTCACGAGCCGCGGTGAAGAGCAAACCACCGCCACCGCTCCAGCCCTTCTCTCTGTTTTTACTCACCACCGCTCAACGTTATTTCAGCTCCGGTGGTCAGCTCACCACCGGAGCGGTGGTCACCTCACCACCGAAAATCCAGACTATAAATAGGCCTTAACTCCTGTGGTGGTGGTGGGGAAGTACATTTACTTAAGTACTGTACTTAAGTAAAATATTGAGGTAATTAGCCCTTCACTAAACCCCACCCCAAAAAGCGATTGTCCAATGCCAATCCAAATAGTTTAGCAACGGTTGCTATGCAGGTCAAGCTTTCTTCGCTGCTAACGTGCCTATTGGACAAGGATGGGTTGCGGAGGGACTTAGTGAAGGGCTAATTGTACTTTACTTGAGTGTTTCCAATTTCCAAAACTTTTACTTCTACTCCACTACATCTGAGGCAAATATTGTACTTTTGCTTCACTACATGTATTTGAAAACTTGAATTACTCGTTACTTTGATTATTATTACAAAACATACATTAAACACTTCATACCTATATACATTTCAGCCATTTGAAAATAGCAGATCTGCAAGCTCACAGTGTGTCGCATCGCGACACATTGTGAGCTTGTAGATCTGCTATTTTCAAAATATTTGCATACATTTGAAAGCTTGAAATGGCACATGATTCTGCATACTTTCTACTTTTGGTACTTTAAGTACATTTTGATGCCAAATTGCCAATGCTTTTGTACTTTTACCCAAGTACATTTTTTACTTTTACTTAGTATTGAGTATTTTTTCCACCAGTGCTGTTCAGCAGGGAGTGGACCTAGGAGAGGTTGATGGCATGGCGTATTTCCTTACTGTCTGCTGTAAAGAAGCATCTGGCGACTTTAACCCATTTTGGGCGGGAACCCCTTTTGGTGTTAGCATTATGTTATGATTTAGCTATTGAAAAATAGCAGATCTACAAGCTCGTAGCGCGCCACTTGGTGGCGCGCTACGAGCTTGTAGGTCTGCTATTTTTGAAAAATCGAAGAACGACTGACATAGAAACATAGCTTTTTCAGAAAACTGTCAGGATGTAGAAGACATTTTTAGAATCTGATCTCAGGTCAAAACGGGTTAAGTGTATCAGAGCGGACACGTGGTTGTCTATAGACACTCTTTCCCAGACCATACAGTAGGGCAGCCAGCAGTGACGGGGACTATACACATAGTGGAATTGACATAACGACTACATTTGACTGGGGAAATGAAAAATGGATAGGGAATTATTTAATAATAATAATAATAGCTTGAATTTATATAGCGCCTTTCATGAACCCAAGGACGCTTTACAAAATGTACCAACAACAATCAAAAACTATATGCCATAAGCCTGAGAGAATAATTTAGAGTTTTCAGGTCTGGCCTCACACACATTAAAAGGATGCCGGGAAAACTGCAGAGTCCGCGAAATGGTAACAACGTTGCCGCTTGGGTTTTTTTTTTTTTTACCTCGTCGAACACTTGTGTCGGAAGAAAGCTTGTCCTACTAAACGAACCAGGCTTTTAAAGGCGAACCCATGAATTCAAAGCTGTTCCGCTCAGCGCAGTCACTCAATGAAAAGCTTTGAATGTACTGCGGCCCCATCTCCTTACATAATGCAGGGTGAATCATGCAGTCGAAGACAGTCAAGGAGGCCAGTGGTTGTAACCGGCACGTTCTGGCTCCTTGGCTCTTTATGAGGCGTTTTACATGCATGCATGCGCTGCACGGTAAGGTTCAGGGGCTCTTTAATGCTCCGAGGAGCATGGCTTCGCCATGTGTGGCTGACACTCTAATTTAGAGAGGGCACGGACAAATGAGAAGAGGCTAAATGATGCTCTTGTCCTCCGGAATAGCAGCCTTCTAAGAATAAACTGGACTATATTACCCTTGGGTGCATATACATACATAGAAAAGTGTGTGTGTGTGTGTGTGTGTGTGTGTGTGTGTGTGTGTGTGTGTGTGTGCACTGGTTTTTATATCTTTGTGGGGACACAAATCTGTTTACACAGTCACGTCATGGGGACCAGTTACGGTATGGGGACAAAAAACCTAGTCCCCATGAGGGAAACCGTTAAAAAACCAACCCAGGAGATGCTTTATATGTGCCTGTGAGGTTTTTAGCCTTGGCCCATAAGGGACGTTTTTTGATCATCGTGTGTGTGTAAGTGGTGCTCAGTATCTCCCCCTAAGGGTTTTAGCTGCTATTGCACTCATTACATTCTCACACACACTTTTGTGGCCGCACCCACATCATTATGTGGCCCCACCCACCCTGTTCCCCACAAGGAGGGATTATACCATCAAATTGAGTGTTAACAGAACAGGAGATTCCAGAACAAGGCAGTGAAGATGGAAGCAAAAGCAAAACACAAGGTAAGCTATTTTTTTCTGAATGAACAATTAATAAAAACAGTGCTCAACCACAGATATTTGAAAGATCACTATAACCAGTATTTGACCATAACATTTTGTGAATTAGCTCTGATTATTAAGATAGCTCAGTTAGCTAAGTTAGCTCATAACATTTTGTGAATTAGCTCTGATTATTAAGCTAGCTCAGTTAGCTAAGTTAGCTCAAATGGCTCACATGGGCTGAAGACAGTTTAGATCAGTTAGAGGGATTGCTTTTCCTGTACTTTCAGGTTAGTAATGACCTTAAAACTACTGTTTTGTAACACACATAATTTTGTGATGAAGTTAAGATACTTAGCTTCAGTTTAGCTTCAGATATAAGGATGATGTTGTTTGGTGGTAATTTCATGTAATGTAATCCAATGTGGGCTCCTGAAACGTTTTTTTTTGCTATTCTTTTCTGTGAAAATAGTCAGAATGGGTATACAATTTCGTTTTTGTGTTAGGACTTTCTACTGTATAAAGTATATATGTTGAGTTTGGTCCAGTTTGTAGTGTTGTAGCATTAGCTTCCTTTAGCTGCTGTCTTTCTGTGTAGCACTGTAGCAGTGCAGCCAGTGACTCTGCAATGATGTGATATTAAAGAAAATGGTAATAGGCAGAATAATTGAAACATTAGAAGAAGTCCCCATGATGCACATTAGCACGGGGTCCCCAATATGCATGTTTTAAGATGTGTGTGTGTGTGTGTATTTATGCAAGCTTGAAGGCAAAATAATTGAAACTTCAAAAGACGTCCCCGTGATGCACATTTAGCACGGAGTCCCCAAGATGCATGTTTTAAGATGTGTGTGTGTGTTTGTTTGTGTGTGTATTTATATGTCCCCGTGATGCACATTAGCTTAAAGTGTGTTAAATGTCCCCATATATCACAAAACTGAAAGTGTGTTCTAAATACCTACTATCTATCTACTATTTAGTATGACTGTCCGTTCTCTCACACACTCACTCTGTATAATTATGTCAATTTAACAACATAGCCGCAGCCAACTGGTGGTGTTTTTTCCTTTACTGGGGCTTATCAGACTTAACATTATGGTAATGTTTCGGGCCGGGCCAAGCCTTGGGTTGGACCAGTTCGGGTCCAGGCTTTATTGTCAGGCCTGTTGAGAACTCTAACAGCATGTATGTCCCCGTGACGCACATTAGCCTAATGTAAAGGGCATTAAAAGTCTAAATATTGTAGATCACATAATAGGCAGAATAATTGAAACATCAGAAGACGACCCCATGATGCACGTTAGCACGGGGTCCCCAATATGCATGTTTTAAGATGTGTGTGTGTGTGTTTGTGTATTTATGCAAGCTTGAAGGCAAAATATTGAAACTTCAGAAGATGTCCCCATGATACACATTTAGCACGGAGTCCCCAAGATGCATGTTTTAAGATGTGTGTGTGTGTTTGTTTGTGTGTATGTATTTATATGTCCCCGTGATGCACATTAGCTTAAAGTGTGTTAAAGGTCCCCATATATCACAGAACTGAAAGTGTGTTCTAAATACCTACTATGTAACAAAATGGTATATTGGCCTACATCAGTGCTACATTCTGCATAATAGGCAGAATAATTGAAACATCAGAAGACGACCCATGATGCACATTAGCACGGGGTCCCCAATATGCATGTTTTAAGATGTGTGTGTGTGTATTTATGCAAGCTTGAAGGCAAAATATTGAAACTTCAGAAGACGTCCCCATGATGCACATTTAGCACGGAGTCCCCAAGATGCATGTTTTAAGATGTGTGTGTGTTTGTTTGTGTGTGTGTATTTATATGTCCCCGTGATGCACATTAGCTTAAAGTGTGTTAAATGTCCCCATATATCACAGAACTGAAAGTGTGTTCTAAATACCTACTATGTAACAAAATGGTATATTGGACTACATCAGGATGTTGTAATACTACTAACATTATCTTACATGAGTTATTTCGAACTCGCTTTTATCCAAAGCAACTTCCAATAAGTGCATTCAACATTGATAGTCAAGTGCACTACTTTCACATGCCTAACTCTTTTAAATATTCAATGAATCTTATTCTAAACAGATGTTGAATGGCATGCCTGCAACAGGGGTTGGAGACTCCCCCACAGACACACATGGCTCCAGCAGTTGCCAAGACATCCACTTCCATTGAAAAGGTAAATGGGGAGAGCACACCTTACAATGATGTTGTGTAATGTCCTAATGTCTAGTATGACTGTCCGTTCTCTCACACACTCACTCGGTATAATGATGTAAATTTAACAACATAGCCGCAGCCAACTGGTGGTGTTTTTTCCTTTACTGGGGCTTATCAGACTTAACATTATGGTAATGTTTCGGGCCGGGCCAAGCCTTGGGTTGGACCAGTTCGGGTCCAGGCTTTATTGTCAGGCCCGTTGAGAACTCTAACAGCATGTATGTCCCCGTGACGCACATTAGCCTAATGTAAAGGGCATTAAAAGTCTAAATATTGTAGATCACATAATAGGCAGAATAATTGAAACATCAGAAGACGACCCCATGATGCACATTTGCACGGGGTACCCAATATGCATGTTTTAAGATGTGTGTGTGTATTTATGCAAGCTTGAAGGCAAAATAATTGAAACTTCAGAAGACGTCCCCGTGATGCACATTTAGCACAGAGTCCCCAAGATGCATGTTTTAAGATGTGTGTGTGTGTTGGTTTGTGTGTGTATTTATATGTCCCCGTGATGCACATTAGCTTAAAGTGTGTTAAATGTCCCCATATATCACAAAACTGAAAGTGTGTTCTAAATACCTACAATCTATCTACTATTTAGTATGACTGTCCGTTCTCTCACACACTCACTCGGTATAATTATTTCAATTTAACAACATAGCTGCAGCCAACTGGTGGTGTTTTTTCCTTTACTGGGGCTTATCAGACTTAACATTATAGTAATGTTTCGGGCCGGGCTAAGCCTTGGGTTTGACCAGTTCGGGTCCAGGCTTTAATTGTCAGGCCCGTTGAGAACTCTAACAGCATGTATGTCCCCGTGACGCACATTAGCCTAAAGTAAAGGGCATTAAAAGTCTAAATATTGTAGATCACATAATAGGCAGAATAATTGAAACATCAGAAGACGACCCCATGATGCACATTAGCACGGGGTCCCCAATATGCATGTTTTAAGATGTGTGTGTGTGTATTTATGCAAGCTTGAAGGCAAAATATTGAAACTTCAGAAGACGTCCCCATGATGCACATTTAGCACGGAGTCCCCAAGATGCATGTTTTAAGATGTGTGTGTGTTTGTTTGTGTGTGTGTATTTATATGTCCCCGTGATGCACATTAGCTTAAAGTGTGTTAAATGTCCCCATATATCACAGAACTGAAAGTGTGTTCTAAATACCTACAATCTATCTACTATTTAGTATGACTGTCCGTTCTCTCACACACTCACTCGGTATAATTATTTCAATTTAACAACATAGCTGCAGCCAACTGGTGGTGTTTTTTCCTTTACTGGGGCTTATCAGACTTAACATTATAGTAATGTTTCGGGCCGGGCTAAGCCTTGGGTTTGACCAGTTCGGGTCCAGGCTTTAATTGTCAGGCCCGTTGAGAACTCTAACAGCATGTATGTCCCCGTGACGCACATTAGCCTAAAGTAAAGGGCATTAAAAGTCTAAATATTGTAGATCACATAATAGGCAGAATAATTGAAACATCAGAAGACGACCCATGATGCACATTAGCACGGGGTCCCCAATATGCATGTTTTAAGATGTGTGTGTGTGTATTTATGCAAGCTTGAAGGCAAAATATTGAAACTTCAGAAGACGTCCCCATGATGCACATTTAGCACGGAGTCCCCAAGATGCATGTTTTAAGATGTGTGTGTGTTTGTTTGTGTGTGTGTATTTATATGTCCCCGTGATGCACATTAGCTTAAAGTGTGTTAAATGTCCCCATATATCACAGAACTGAAAGTGTGTTCTAAATACCTACTATGTAACAAAATGGTATATTGGACTACATCAGGATGTTGTAATACTACTAACATTATCTTACATGAGTTATTTCGAACTCGCTTTTATCCAAAGCAACTTCCAATAAGTGCATTCAACATTGATAGTCAAGTGCACTACTTTCACATGCCTAACTCTTTTAAATATTCAATGAATCTTATTCTAAACAGATGTTGAATGGCATGCCTGCAACAGGGGTTGGAGACTCCCCCACAGACACACATGGCTCCAGCAGTTGCCAAGACATCCACTTCCATTGAAAAGGTAAATGGGGAGAGCACACCTTACAATGATGTTGTGTAATGTCCTAATGTCTAGTATGACTGTCCGTTCTCTCACACACTCACTCGGTATAATGATGTAAATTTAACAACATAGCTGCAGCCAACTGGTGGTGTTTTTTCCTTTACTGGGGCTTATCAGACTTAACATTATAGTAATGTTTCGGGCCGGGCTAAGCCTTGGGTTTGACCAGTTCGGGTCCAGGCTTTAATTGTCAGGCCCGTTGAGAACTCTAACAGCATGTATGTCCCCGTGACGCACATTAGCCTAAAGTAAAGGGCATTAAAAGTCTAAATATTGTAGATCACATAATAGGCAGAATAATTGAAACATCAGAAGACGACCCCATGATGCACATTAGCACGGGGTCCCCAATATGCATGTTTTAAGATGTGTGTGTGTGTATTTATGCAAGCTTGAAGGCAAAATATTGAAACTTCAGAAGACGTCCCCATGATGCACATTTAGCACGGAGTCCCCAAGATGCATGTTTTAAGATGTGTGTGTGTTTGTTTGTGTGTGTGTATTTATATGTCCCCGTGATGCACATTAGCTTAAAGTGTGTTAAATGTCCCCATATATCACAGAACTGAAAGTGTGTTCTAAATACCTACAATCTATCTACTATTTAGTATGACTGTCCGTTCTCTCACACACTCACTCGGTATAATTATTTCAATTTAACAACATAGCTGCAGCCAACTGGTGGTGTTTTTTCCTTTACTGGGGCTTATCAGACTTAACATTATAGTAATGTTTCGGGCCGGGCTAAGCCTTGGGTTTGACCAGTTCGGGTCCAGGCTTTAATTGTCAGGCCCGTTGAGAACTCTAACAGCATGTATGTCCCCGTGACGCACATTAGCCTAAAGTAAAGGGCATTAAAAGTCTAAATATTGTAGATCACATAATAGGCAGAATAATTGAAACATCAGAAGACGACCCCATGATGCACATTAGCACGGGGTCCCCAATATGCATGTTTTAAGATGTGTGTGTGTGTATTTATGCAAGCTTGAAGGCAAAATATTGAAACTTCAGAAGACGTCCCCATGATGCACATTTAGCACGGAGTCCCCAAGATGCATGTTTTAAGATGTGTGTGTGTTTGTTTGTGTGTGTGTATTTATATGTCCCCGTGATGCACATTAGCTTAAAGTGTGTTAAATGTCCCCATATATCACAGAACTGAAAGTGTGTTCTAAATACCTACTATGTAACAAAATGGTATATTGGACTACATCAGGATGTTGTAATACTACTAACATTATCTTACATGAGTTATTTCGAACTCGCTTTTATCCAAAGCAACTTCCAATAAGTGCATTCAACATTGATAGTCAAGTGCACTACTTTCACATGCCTAACTCTTTTAAATATTCAATGAATCTTATTCTAAACAGATGTTGAATGGCATGCCTGCAACAGGGGGTGGAGACTCCCCCACAGACACACATGGCTCCAGCAGTTGCCAAGACATCCACTTCCATTGAAAAGGTAAATGGGGAGAGCACACCTTACAAGGATGTTGTGTAATGTCCTAATGTCTAGTATGACTGTCCGTTCTCTCACACACTCACTCGGTATAATGATGTAAATTTAACAACATATCCACAGCCAACTGGTGGTGTTTTTTCCTTTACTGGGGCTTATCAGACTTAACATTATGGTAATGTTTCGGGCCGGGCCAAGCCTTGGGTTGGACCAGTTCGGGTCCAGGCTTTATTGTCAGGCCTGTTGAGAACTCTAACAGCATGTATGTCCCCGTGACGCACATTAGCCTAATGTAAAGGGCATTAAAAGTCTAAATATTGTAGATCACATAATAGGCAGAATAATTGAAACATCAGAAGACGACCCCATGATGCACATTAGCACGGGGTACCCAATATGCATGTTTTAAGATGTGTGTGTGTATTTATGCAAGCTTGAAGGCAAAATAATTGAAACTTCAGAAGACGTCCCCATGATGCACATTTAGCACGGAGTCCCCAAGATGCATGTTTTAAGATATGTGTGTGTTTGTTTGTGTGTGTGTATTTATATGTCCCCGTGATGCACATTAGCTTAAAGTGTGTTAAATGTCCCCATATATCACAGAACTGAAAGTGTGTTCTAAATACCTACTATGTAACAAAATGGTATATTGGACTACATCAGGATGTTGTAATACTAGTAACATTATCTTACATGAGTTATTTCGAACTCGCTTTTATCCAAAGCAACTTCCAATAAGTGCATTCAACATTGATAGTCAAGTGCACTACTTTCACATGCCTAACTCTTTTAAATATTCAATGAATCTTATTCTAAACAGATGTTGAATGGCATGCCTGCAACAGGGGGTGGAGACTCCCCCACAGACACACATGGCTCCAGCAGTTGCCAAGACATCCACTTCCATTGAAAAGGTAAATGGGGAGAGCACACCTTACAAGGATGTTGTGTAATGTCCTAATGTCTAGTATGACTGTCCGTTCTCTCACACACTCACTCGGTATAATGATGTAAATTTAACAACATAGCTGCAGCCAACTGGTGGTGTTTTTTCCTTTACTGGGGCTTATCAGACTTAACATTATGGTAATGTTTCGGGCCGGGCCAAGCCTTGGGTTGGACCAGTTCGGGTCCAGGCTTTATTGTCAGGCCCGTTGAGAACTCTAACAGCATGTATGTCCCCGTGACGCACATTAGCCTAATGTAAAGGGCATTAAAAGTCTAAATATTGTAGATCACATAATAGGCAGAATAATTGAAACATCAGAAGACATCCCCATGATGCACATTAGCACGGGGTACCCAATATGCATGTTTTAAGATGTGTGTGTGTGTATTTATGCAAGCTTGAAGGCAAAATAATTGAAACTTCAGAAGACGTTCCCATGATGCACATTTAGCACGGAGTCCCCAAGATGCATGTTTTAAGATGTGTGTTTGTTTGTTTGTGTGTGTGTTTTTATATGGCCCCGTGATGCACATTAGCTTAAAGTGTGTTAAATGTCCCCATATATCACAGAACTGAAAGTGTGTTCTAAATACCTACTATCTATCTACTATTTAGTATGACTGTCTTTTATTGGTTTGGGTTTTATTGGTGTGTATTTGTTAACCCCCTGCACTGCATGTTTTGTATTGATTTTATTGTTGTATTGCACAAGTTGTTTTTCGTGCTAGGCCTGTCCCCTTTCTTTCCCCAAATGTATTTGAGCTAATTATATACTTTTCACTTTATTATCTTATCTGCCTCACTGATGTATTGCCCTAACCTTTTAATATATACTGTGTAGTTATATATAAATAAAGTTGTTACATTTTCCACAAATGCCTCTCGTACATTGTTCCTGTTAAAGGGGAAGTTGGTCAAAGTTTACACTCTAGGGGTTCCTCCTGCCCCCTCAACAAGCGGGAGGTGGCGTAGTCAGGATATTAGTACCAATTTGTTCGCTTGTACAATTCAAATTGTTGTTCTACAATTTATGTGTCATTTATTTATGTCAACATTGTGCATTATCTATGTCAGGGTTGGGCAACTTTGATGATGGAGAGGGCCACTATATTTTCAGTCACTCCAGGGGGTCACAATGCATATACTGTCAAAAATAGCAAAAATAGCAGTCTACAAGCTCAAAATGTGTTGTGCTTTGATGCGTTTTGAGCTTGTAGATTGGCTATTTTTTAATTGGAAAACTGAATTATGTTTTAGCTATTTTTGAATTGGTTATGGTTTTGAATTATTATTATTATTATTATTATTTTCCCAAATGGATTCATATGGTATGTTACCTTAATAACTTAATTACAAATTCATTGGACATGAAAGAAGGCAATAACATTTTAATACTAGTATTAAGTCATTAAGGGCGTTTTACTAGTTAGTAATTACACTTGTTGCAAGGTCCCCATTAATCACATTAGAGCGGACCTTGTGTGAATTATTTAAATGATATTCAAATGAGGTCCCCATCAACCATGTTAACCAGATTTTTCACAAGTCCCCATATGGCATGGTCCAGCAATTACTTCATCAATTCTGATATTTAAAGTCGTGTATAAGCTTACAAAGCCATAGTTGTTATACCTGATTTTTTTCATAGCTGTATAACCTTTAGAAAGGGTGGTCCCCACGAGGGATGAAAAAAATGTTGGTCCCCACAAACCACAAAAACCAGTATGTGTGTGTGTGTGTGTGTGTGTGTGTGTGTGTGTGTGTGTGTGTGTGTGTGTGTGTGTGTGTGTGTGTGTGTGTGTGTGTGTGTGTGTGTGTGTGTGTGTGTGTGTGTGTGTGTGTGTGTGTGTGTGTGTGTGTGTGTGTGTGTGCGCGTGCGTGCGTGCACATAATCCAGGGTCATCTCCAGCCATGTGTTAAATAAATTCATCACCTGGGTCTGCCAGCTCATTTTCACCCGGGCAGCATAAGCCAGTCGATATTTTTTTGTTTTTGTTTTTATTACATTCAGATCTTGATCTTTGGTCTTTGTGAATATATCTGGCTATGGGTAGGTACTGTATATGATAAAGATAATGGATATATCTGGCTATGGGTATATACTGTATATGATAAAGAGAATGAGTAACTGCTCTCGTGAACAAAATAGTCCTGTTTGGATTTGCAATATGGACACTGAGCCAAAACCAAAGTGTGATTTATTATTTTAAATAAGGATACATTTAACTAAGCAAACATTGGCATGGTATGTGACTATGTGTTGACTGTGTGTAAAGTATGGTGTACTGTAGATAGACAAACATCAACCAAATCTACATGGGAATAGTGAGAGTCAGAGAGGAATGAGGACTGCTCTTTAAACCCTGAAAGCACCGCCAGGCCCAGGTGCTCAAGATCAGACCAAGGCTTATAGCTTATTTTTGCAGTTTTCATTCGTTTTTATTTTTATTTTGTTTTTACTTTTTGTTTTCAATTTCAGTTCCGTAAAAATGTTTTAGACTACTAGTTACCGGTAGTTTATTTTTTTACATTTTTAAAAGGCTTAGATTTATTTTAGTTTTATTAGAGTATAGGGCCATTCTCACTGAGTAAAGTGGATGCCAGAGTTCACACTGACTATAACATGTTGGTGAACGATATAGTTTTTGTGTGAATGGCACTTTAGTGTTAGTTTTAGTCAAGCTAAGAAAAATAGTGAAAATAACAAATATCCAAGCTCCAAATATTCACAACATCAGTGATGAGTTGTGAGCTTGTAGATAAGCTCTTTTGAAGGTTTTGTATTTGGGCATAATATAAAGCCTGCAGAGCTAAAGAGAAATATTGGAGGACAAGATTTCATATCCACCAAAAATATTAGACCCATGTACGTGTACCCAAAATATCGACAAAGACAAATACATTTTCTCTTTGATTTGATTGAGTTTTAGTTATTTTTGTAGTTAAAAAGCAGGTGGCTTGCGCACATCCAGTTCCTGGCTGGTGCTGGACTAAGGTAAGTACAGTGAAGAGAAGAGAGTCCGCACACAGGTTTGCTCCAATGGTGTTCTTTTATTGAAACACCATAATAATATACACAACGTTTCAACCGCAGGCGGCCTTCATCAGGTTATTGTTGTAATAATAGAGTTTCACTTTTGTTTTGTAAAGCCTTATTATTTAACTGTAATGGCCCTGGGTCACAGCAGATGGCTCTGTCCACAAGGCACCTATAACAGAATCCAAAGAAAGGACAAACACTGTCTGAAAGTGGGAAGGCCATCAACACATGCTGCTGACAAGCCTCACCCTCTGGGTATGCATGCCATGGGCCGTTGAAGGTCGCTAGCTGTGTCCTGCCCCGTTTTAATTGGTTCCTTTGCACCCAGATAAACACCTGAATTTCACCACATCATCCCCGACTACCATGTTCGACAGCCTAGTGTCATCTATAATTCCTTCGACAGTGAAGTCGCTC
This sequence comes from Electrona antarctica, assembly GCF_951216825.1. Lineage (NCBI taxonomy): Eukaryota > Metazoa > Chordata > Actinopteri > Myctophiformes > Myctophidae > Electrona > Electrona antarctica. The sequence continues at coordinate 36,137 of NW_027638042.1, read as the reverse complement.
AAGGTGACATTTTCAGTGCTGGTGGCATTTTAGTTTGTGCAGCTACAGTACTATAGGGCTGATGACAGTTATCAGCCCTAGCCTAGGGCTGATGACAGTTATCAGCCCTAGGGCCGAGAGGCTTAGTTATCACCCTCCCTGTCCTTTAACGACTTACCTTACACAGGGCAAATAAAGGCTGGGCATGGTACTGTATGTGGTTACAGTATGTGATAAATACCAGTATATTGTCGCTGTCGGGTGGAAACCAAAACTGTTCCTTTTTTATTGTTTAAAAAAACATTTAGAAATACTGAAAATAGCCGTTTGTGTAAAGTATTTCATCATTGTTAGTTCAGTAAGTAATTGATAAATCACCCTGAATGGGTTTATTTTTGCAAGATTGGTCACTTCATGGTCACTGTTTAAAACCCAGCACACATGGCTATTTACTAGATGGATCAATAAAAATTGATTTAAAAATAAGAAACTGATTCTATTGTGCATGCATGCAAATGAAAGCGGTCTTACCGCTTGCAGCCCTAATGAAAAAGATGCATTTATTTATACAAAATAAATAAATACAAACTTATTTTGACCTGCAAGAGGAGGTCTTCAGGGATTGAAGACCTCTTGCCAGGTCGAAACTCTCTTTATAAATAATTAAATGTTGTATCGTGGCTACGAGCAGTGTGACCTCTTCTTTCATGTTGATGCCTTTGCATCGTGCTCTGTACTGTTTGTTTGTTTGCCTGAAACTTTCCATGGTTTATAACCACAACAACAACAACCTGTAGCCTTATATATATATATATATATATATATATATATATATGCCTTATAATTCATGTAAACCCTTTGAAACCGGGAAAGCCTCCGTGTCATTTTAGATTTTAACCACTTTGACCACCATTACTTTATACTTTTTAAACTCAAATCTTTGCTTCTGGGGGTCCCTGGAACAAAACATTTTGAGATGGGGGTCCGCGGCCAAATCCATATAATTTTGGGGGTCCTTGACATGTAAACGTTTGAGAGCCACTAATAAAGCAACGTACGTTTTTTCAGAAATAATAACTGATTTAGAAGACATTAATCAGTCTCAGTCAGGTCTTTATCCTTTTCTTTTAAAATGAAGCAGGATCGAGTCGACAAAACCGCGTATTGTTCTATTGGAAAGCTGCCATTGAGGACAAAGGCTAATGTCACACAGAGCGAACACTGCCTGCATTATGACTGCATTTGTACAGTGAGTGGAGAACAAACAATAACACCATTAACAGTGATCTGTCAAATCTCTCCATCCATGACAGGTTACTGTATACAGTACATGCACTGTTAGAGACCCCAATTGTGCTTGTCACCATGCGTGTGTTAGTAAGTGCGTTCGTGCGTTTAATGAATGCGTACACAGGCATACAGTACACCTAAAAAAAATATTTTACACTTTTTATTTGGTAAATAAAAATAAACATTTAGTGATACGAGTGCTAACGTGTTGTAAAAAGGCCATTTTGCAGCTATGAATACCGGTGTGCCTTGGAGACTCTGACTTGCCCTTTGGTGTGCCCTGTGGGCAAACCACTGGTTTATGCATGGTTTCATCTATATTTCATATTTATCACGCACAACGGTTACAATGCTCACAGCCGAATCCCTCATGCACCGTACTGCTCCCACAAGAGCTGAGCCTTTTCCGCCAAATTACCATTTGTTGCAGTAAAAAAAGGCTCTCAAAGACTTTGATGCATATCTGTGCCTGAATCGCATTCATTCCTGATGGCACTAAATGTGTGTCATTTGCAGTGTCCTTATTTTCAGGGTAGGAAGATTTTATCACATTTATCACTGCCTTTTTTAAAGAGGCTCCAAGTTGTGTTTATGTGAGTGGTTCTCAAACTGGGGTCCAGGGACCCTCAGGGTTCCTTGAGGGGGTTCCAAATGGACCCTTACAGGTCTGTACAGATGGAACCAAATGGACCCTTACAGGTCTGTACAGATGGAACCAAATGGACCCTTACGGGCTCATTTTGTTCCATTTGTAGCATGATAAAATAAAGAAAACATATTTTTCTAAAGTTTTTACTTCTATTTTCCATACGGTGAGCGAGGCTTTTCCTGTCAAAGTTTCCCTTATGTTTTTGAGACCACCGCTACTGTAGTCAAGTTTGGAAAGAAAAAAAGGACGAAGAAAGGCGCAACAGTTTTCTCAGTGTTCCATTTGTACACTCAGAGTTATGGGGGTCTGTGAAATAAAATCAAAATTTATGAGAACCACTATTTTATGTGATTAATTGGAAACTGCTCTTAGGTGCTGTGTCTAGCTCCTCCTCCTTGCAGAGGACAAATGCGGTAAAAAGAAAACAAAAAAACTAATCATACGGACAACCTACCAAAGTAGGTAGAGAGACCACTACGCTGCTTTTTCCACCGACTCATTCAGTTTGGCAAAGCTTCAGGCATTTAGGAGGCTGTAGTCAGTGTTGAATGTGTTTTTTATTTTAGTTAGGTCCTGTTGTATGGGGTTCACACACACATGGAGAGAGAGAGAGAGAGAGAGAGATAGAGACAGATCTGCTGCAGGCAGAACACGCTTACTCACTGGAGGAACTTGCGGCACAGCTCAGCTGTCTTGACCTTGCTGGTGGAGTTTTTTTGCTTCTTTCTTGCTGCACACATTTGTGTGTTTCGTGTGTGCAGGAGCCACTGTGTGCCGATCAGCTCAAGGCTATATTACATACAGTATAAGACAGGAGGCAAGGTCTTACATGCACTCACACAGACATACTGTATGCACACTTTTTACATCCCTCTCTCTCTCACTCTCTCTCTCTCCCCAACATACACATGCAGACACACATGCGCACCCACCTGCACGTTTAGATATTCAGCAGCGAAACGGAAGCCTAGTTTTGACATTGCTAGAGCTGGATTCCTCCAGATTTGCAGTGAGGGAGAGTTTAGGTTGCAATGATGTCAGACACGGTGGGTATTTGCTGGTTGAACCCCGAGGCCTAGAGCTGAATGCTTTATTTCAGTTGCACAGTTAAACTGGGACCTCGGTGTAATTGGATTAAGCAGCCTTGACATAGATAGACTGTATCCCACCTCTCTATATCCCGTCTTAGATAATGAATGTATTGAACGTGAATGCACGGCCATTCGTGGAGCTCACGGTGGGGGATCCAAACAGGGCAATTGCCACCCAGTAGCAGTCACATTTAAATTCAAATGCTGTTCGTTCTCTTATGCACCACTTCTCCAACTCTCAGCGGTTTATGTGACTCGCATGTTACAGAGACGTTTTAATCCCTGCAAATACACCTTCATTGCATGTTACAGAGATGTTTTAATCCCTGCAAATATACCTTCATTCAACCTGGGGTCCTCACTTTGGGCACGTCATAATTGGTGAACATTTTAGAAAACCTTTTTCTTTTAGGTTATGTTTTCCTCTTCCCCAAAATAGCGATAACAGCAAGTCTACGCATTGCATCGCAACTCCACACAACAGCTGCATGCTTTACGATAGCAATGTCCACCCTCTAGTTTCCCCTAAAATTACAACTTTGGATCCAAATAGCCATGATGTTTTAGTGCTGCCGTAACACGCCTTGGTTTTCACAAAGTTGTTTGTTTGATCATAGCACGAAGACATACTTTTTTAATAATATTTATTTTATTTGGAAAAAGCAGTACAGTATAGACAGCATTTCTATGTATACATATGACACAAGTGCAATTCCCAGGATTTTTTTTTCACCCCTCTTCCCTCCCTCCCCCCTCCAAGTGACTATCTCCAAAGTCTCTGTACAAATCCTTGCTTTCCTCAGAAGGACTACATATGGCATCAAGTCAACACTTAACAGGGGCAAAGGGCAATATCGCTTCAGAGTGTACATTTCAGAAGGAGAAAAAGAAGAAAGAGTGGGCAGACAAAGAAAGACAAAAAAAACAACAACCAAGAAACGAAAGTATATACAATATTGCTGAGGGGAACAAAAACAAAACAGCTTTGGACTTCGACCATGAGAAGAGGAAGGGTGTATTAAACATTTTCTACAAAGATCATAAAGCAGGCAATTAGGAGCAGTGAGATCACACAAAGTCTGCTCTCAGAGGGGCAATATGCACTATCCAGTAGCTTTGTGTATCTCGTCTGGTCAAGACATTCAACTTATCTGACAAGGTCAGATAAGTTAAAAAGCGCTGCAACGAGGCCAGTTCAGCATTGTCTGTAAAGTATGTCTTCGTAACTTCACAACCTTGTACCCAGGTACAAGGTTGTGAAGTTACGAAGACATACTTTACAGACAATGCTGAACTGGCCTCGTTGCAGTGCTGTTTAACTTATCTGACCTTGTCTGATAGCTAAACGATCTTTCTTGATGTGTATCTGTGTGAGTGTGTGCGTGCGTGTGAGTGCGTAACGGTGTGTGAGACATGCATGCATGAAGCGAAAAGGAATGCACATGCACACACTAGTGTATTGTCTTACGTGTAATTTGACACAGCCCATTAATTTCCTTGCGACGCCTACTCCACGGCCAAGAATTTGTACGGACTTGTTGGAGTGTTCGCGTGCGTGAGCGACCTGAAGGGTTAATTTTGATGGAAGACAGAAGTAGCATCATTAGTTCCAGTGAAGATAAACTCAAGGGCATGCGGGGGTCGTACACATGTGGACATGAGCTGAGTTATGCTTGGCTGTGCACCGTGTTGCACAACAAAAATAGCCAATATACCACTCAGAACGTGGCGCAATGTGATTACATTGTGAGCTTGTAGATCAGCTATTTTTGGTGCGCGACACTGGTATGCAACCGAGTATACAATGCGAACTGACTGCATGTGTTTGCACACTCACATATATGTTGTACAGTACGTAGTACGTACACCAGTATGTTTAGATTAGAATATTGGTGGTTGTGGGTTTTTTGGGCTTGTTTATAAAGTGTAATTTTGCTTATTTGGGCTTGCTGTCTAATGTTGATTAAACCAGTGTTTCCCCCTACAGTACATGATTTGTGTATTTCAAATGTTTCTAATCTATTCCAAATATTTCACCTTTTATTTCAAGAGCTTTTGAAAAATGTCACATTGCTTCGCATTGCGACACGTTGTGAGCTTGTAGATGCAGAGCTGCTATTTTCAAATACGCCCTGGACACCCTGCACAGGGGGCCTATAGTTGCTTCTTTTGGGCTCATTCTCCTTGTTTCTCTCACAAAATCTGGCAACCCTGGGCAGGGGCTCACAAGGCAAGGACGGATGTGGTTCCGCATTGTGCTCGCTACAGTAAATTCACACGTTATTCTCACTTATTTGCAATTATTGCTTCCCTCTTGTTTAGTCTTTGTTACATCCAGTAGATCCTCTGTCTCCGTGTCACACTGTGTTCTCTCCCTTTCAACGTCTTCAGGGTTTCTGTTCCTATTCTCCTCCATCACTGTGAGTCAGTCTCTCTCCGTCTTAGCTCTACACACACACACACACACACACACACACACACACACACACACACACACACACACACACACACACACACACACACACACACACACACACACACACACATGCACGTGCGCGCATGCTGCAGTACAGAAAGCGTTCGGCGATGATGAATAAAACATAGAGTCCCAGATAGGCGAGTACCCTCAGACCTTGTCACTCAGCCATGTGACACAGCAGGCACGAGTGATAATGTCAAACACTCGCGTGCGTGCGCGCACACACGCAAACGCACATGTGTACATGTGCACCACACATGCATCAAGGACTGGGGGAGGGGCATTTTTTTAATCTAAGGAGCAACGGGACGATGGAACGAAGCAACGAAGGAGAGAGAGCAAAAATAAATTAATAAAACGTTTTCCCTTAGAACTGAGGAAGAGGAGCAAGGAGTGGAAGGCTGTTTCCTGGCGTGCGTGAGTGAGTGCGTGCGTGCGTGCGTGCGTGCGTGCGTGCGTGCGTGCGTGAGTGAGTGAGTGAGTGAGTGAGTGAGTGAGTGAGTGAGTGAGTGAGTGAGTGAGTGAGTGAGTGAGTGCGTGCGTGCGTGCGTGCGTGCGTGCGTGCGTGCGTGCGTGCGTGCGTGCGTGCGTGCGTGCGTGCGTGCGTGCGTGCGTGCAGAAAAAAGCGGAGGGGGCCGGACGTGGGGAGGGAGGTGATCGAGACTGGAGGGGTGGGGTGGGTGTATTAGAGTGGGCACAAGAGGCTAGGGTGAAAGGCGGTGGAGGGTTTCAGGAAGGGGGTGGGGGGGGTGGGGGGGGTTGGCGTGAGGGATTATTAGGGCCTCTCGGAGTGAGAGGGGCCGATTGTGTGTGAAGAAAAGGCAGAGCGTGGCCCCCGCATTAGCGCGGCCGCCGTGGTTTTGCGTGTGAAAGACGGAGTCTAGGTTAACTCATGTGACTCCTGGAGGTCACAGACAGAGCTGGCTTATAGGGCACAGAGCTCAGGCGGGTGTGTGTGTGTGTGTGTGTGTGTGTGTGTGTGTGTGTGTGTGTGTGTGTGTGTGTGTGTGTGTGTGTGTGTGTGTGTGTGTGTGTGTGTGTGTGTGTGTGTGTGTGTGTGTGTGTGTGTGTGTGTTGGGGGGGGCGGGGGTGTAGGGTCTAGGGTCACAGGGGGCGGTAGGTGCTGCAGAAAGAGAGAGAGAGAGCGGCGTGTGGGGGACAATGGCGGTCGAGGAATTAAGGAGTGGGGGGGCAGGTGTTTAGGGAGACTGCAATGAATGCAAGTCTCATCCACAGTACGGTCACTATGACTGTCTGGATGGTGTAGTAGGGTTAGGGTAGGACGGTCACTATGAGCGTCTGGATGGTGTAGTAGGGTTAGGGTAGGACGGTCACTATGAGCGTCTGGATGGTGTAGTAGGGTTAGGGTAGGACGGTCACTATGAGCGTCTGGATGGTGTAGTAGGGTTAGGGTAGGATGGTCACTATGAGCGTCTGGATGGTGTAGTAGGGTTAGGGTAGGACGGTCACTATGAGCGTCTGGATGGTGTAGTAGGGTTAGGGTAGGATGGTCACTATGAGCGTCTGGATGGTGTAGTAGGGTTAGGGTAGGACGGTCACTATGAGCGTCTGGATGGTGTAGTAGGGTTAGGGTAGGATGGTCACTATGAGCGTCTGGATGGTGTAGTAGGGTTAGGGTAGGACGGTCACTATGAGCGTCTGGATGGTGTAGTAGGGTTAGGGTAGGACGGTCACTATGACCGTCTGGATGGTGTAGTAGGTTTATCACACTGTCAGAGCTGGTACGTCGGACTTGAACCGGGTCTATTTGGTTCCATTTGTACACTCGCAGAGTTACAGACACAAACACAATCGTCGGGGATTTCTTTCAAAATAACAGCTTGGGGTGCCGTGCAGATATGGCCGCTTTTACTCTGTAAGCCCCTTCCGTTCCGGACAAAAACCGGGAGAAATAATTTTGCTTGCTTACCTCGCTATACCTACCTATGATTACAATAAAGTCGCTGAATAATCCCCCCTTCATATTTTGAACGAGAGGCATGTTGAAGTCAGAAATGAAGAGCTTAGTATATCCATCTGGTCAAAACCACGGAGAGCTCCCTAGATTAGGAGATACGAGCCTTTCTTGGTGAGCGGTAAACAGTGAACGCCAACGCGCAAATCGGAATATTTTTCTCTCGTTTGGTATCAATGAAAATGCGCTAGTAGCAATCCGTCGGTTGGATTAGTTATGACGTTCCCACCCGTCGTAGGGTCTAAATGGGTTAAGGAACCAGAGAGTCGCTGGTCCTCACTTTGAGAACCCCTCAAATAAACTGTGTGCAATACCATACAACGATTTCTTAAAATGTAGGAATCCATAAGGAACTGGTTAAAATCCTAAAAAAGGATCAAAGGATCCCAACCCGTGGCGTGTCCAGCGAGGGGGGCGCTGACCGGTCAGCCGGACGTCCGTGTGCACGCAGTGATTCCTGAAGAACGCCGAGACAGAGAGACGGCCAGACCATCTGGCCATCTGCTGAGACTCATACGGCTTAATTATTAATACACACACACACACACACACACACACACACACACACACACACACACACACACAGTAGACACTATCCACCTGACAGATGGACAGATGGATGGATAGACAGGTATAGGGACGGACGACAGTAGAAGAGGCATGGAATGGGGGAAAAATAAGATAAATGCGAAGAGGCAAAAGATAGAGGGAGGCTTAACACAGTGCACTGCACAGAGAGAGGGAGAGGGCGAGAGATAGAGATAAACTTTGACTCCCAAGCTGTAACCAAAATGGAACAAGGAGAGAAAAATGACGCTGAGTGTGCTTCAACATTCGCAGACATGCTCACGCACACACACGCACACACGCACACGCACACACACGCACACGCACACGCACACGCACACACACCATATACTGTTTACCAGCGATGGGAGAGCTTTTTCCTGTGATTTAGGTGTAGCCACTAGCCAGACTGATGTACTGTATTTCCACTGAGTGCAGACATCATCATTTCTGTCCAGAATAAGGACACAACATATGTGTATGTGAGTGTGCACCGTGCACGAGTATCTGTGTATGTGAGTGTGCACCGTGCGCGAGTATCTGTGTATGTGAGTGTGCACCGTGCGCGAGTATCTGTGCGCTCGTGTGTGTTCGTGCTTCTCTCTCTCTCTGCAAAGCACTTGAATGGACTCACTATTGCGGCGTAGGCACCAAAAAGGCGACACTTTTTGAATGGTGTACTTTGATTCATGATAAAAACATAATTGACAAAAGGAATTAACTATCAGACTTTGCAGATTATGCCACGCTCAAACTCTTAATCTGTGTGAGCCTTGGGAATTAGTTGCTCAGATGCTGTTGCATATACAGTAGCTTGTCAACAAGCACTGAGTGCCGTCCTCCAGTCCTATCAGCTTGTAGGGGAGCTTACTTAACACAATCCCCGGCAGGATTAATTAAAGAATTATTAGTATATGCCAGGATATCGCCCCGCTTAACCCTTATTTTGAAGATCCAAAACACTGCGACCGGATGTTGTGTCAACTTAATGGTGTGTGCAGTTGTCTCGACTGGTTGTTCTCTGCCTGGAGCATGAGAAGTACAGGCCGGCGCCATTACTGTGACCACTAGGCTAAGCGTTGTTTTGACCAGAAATGCCGCCTGGGATGGGGGTTTGGAGTCTAAAGGGACCGAAAGCGTGCATGGATGCGCAATGAAGATGGCGCAGTCCAGTCTTATGGCTAACAACAGATAGCCATCCAAAGCTAATGTGAGTAGCCTTTCCAGTAGATCGGATCGAACACATTTATACTTGTAACTGAATTAACGTAGCCTACGTATTTTGCCGGTGTCGCTTCCCGACAATGAACGTAGGCTATGTGTTTTGGCGGGCATTGTGTTAATTGCTTCACAGACGAGCTGTCCTCACAAACCTATAGCCAGTAGTCGAAAAAGTACTCAAATGTTAAATATCAAATACTGCAATGCAGAACAACTCCATTACAAGTAAAAGACAATAAAAAATCTACTTAATCTACTTAAGTACAAAAGTATAGCAGAATGTCTCATGTCAAGTTTTCAAATGTATAAAACCCCTTTGAAAATAACATCTACAAGCTCACAATGCGTTGCATCACGACGCATTGTGAGCTTGTATATCGGCTATTTTCAAATTACCTAAAGTTTTATAGGACTGGGGTGTGTTTTGTAATAATCAAAATCTACAAAGTAACTAACTATAGTAACTAAAGCGTTCTAATAATTGTAGTGGAGTAAAAGTACAATATTTGCCTCTGAGAGGTAGTGGAGTAGAAGTAAAAGTACTGTATTGGAAATACTCAAGTAAGGTACAAATACCTCAAAATTGTACCTAAGTACAGTACTTAAGTAAAGTACATGTACTTTCCACCACTGGCAACGTCTGTGGTGGAAAGTACATCTTCTGTTAGAACGGCCGCCTCTTTTGAAGTTCAAGTTTGAGATTCTTGTTGCTGCTTCTGCAGTTTGGCTGATTCCAACTCAGGTTGGCACTTTGATGCAGCTGTTAGTTATTACTGGGGCATTGCCAGCATCAGATCTGTCCTGTTTGGCGGTTTGCTGCTTGTTATCTGAGGGAGCGATGACTTCCACAGCCACTTTGGAAATGACACGTACCAACAATAGGCCTGTCAGTCACATATAATCGCAATTATCCTTGCATAACCGTTTCCATGTTGAACAATGTTCAAACATTTTCAAATATGAAAAAGAGCATAAATAGCAGATCGACAAGGTTGTAGACCAACTATTTCTTTTTATTTATTCAAGTATAAATGTATTAAAGATGCCAGTCATTTCCATGTGTATTTAAGTAAAAAAGTTAAATATATACCAAAACAGTGTTAGGTAACAGAGTAAGATATATGCATAATACATATAGGGTTAGCATGCATGGTTAGAATAAATGGCAATGGAATGTGGTATAGTTAAAATAGCTGCAGATAAAGTAAAGATACATACAGTTGGGTGCCACCGATATTGTCCCTTATCATTTGACCCATTTAGGCCTGACCTCAAAATTAAAAAAAAATCCTTCTAAATCCTCCAGTTTTCTGAAATAAATATTTTCACGATTTTTCAAAAATAGCAGACCTACAAGCTCGTAGCCTATGAGCTTGTAGATCTGCTATTTTTCAATAGCTAAATTATAACATAATGTTTAAAACACCAAAAGGGGTTCCCGCCCAAAATGGGTTAACTGTCCTTTTGCGCAGATCACGCAAACCTCAGCAAAAAGAAAAGGACAATATCGATGGCCTCCAACTGTACAGTAACAGTTCTATAACAGGGACCTTTGTGTGTGTATATAGTCTCACAGAGAGGTACGGCATCATTTGGCAGCATATATGAGACAATTCATTGTAATCATAAGTGTAGGCAGCAGCTTGAGTACAGCTGAAGCAGAGTGCCCCCACAGTCTAATGTCATTTAATGTTACTTCAATCTGTTTTATATTCTCTAAAATGTGCTTGGGATTGGGGTGATTCACTGCACCACAATTGGAAAGCCAAAAACACATTTTTCCACCACTCTTACATGGATATAATATGGCGTCTGTGTACCCTCTTTTTGTCTGTTGGCTCGTGCTCTGATATATATGCTCAAGGCTGAACACCCACTGCAGGGAGCTATACCGTAGCTCTCCCACCCTGACCGGCTTTGGCGCTGATTCCATGTAGTGATGTAAATAGGTTTTCAAGGTAATGAGTCCCGGGATGCAGGGGTGGTCTTTTAGATGAGTCCCAGGGACATTCCCACTTCAACGACGTTAAGAGTCATATTTTGCCATTTTTTTTTACAAATTGCAGCATTTAACTCCCATTTCATTTTATATGGTTATAATGTGGTTATATTCATGTAGAAAACAGAAGAAGAAATTATTATTATAACTAAAGCTAGCAAAATATCGCCTTTTTTGTTTGTTTACTGTACATGCTGAGTACAGTAGTGCATCCTGTGGATGCAGAGGTCATTGTTTTATTGCGTCCCTTAACTATGAACTGTGTTTTGGGATGCAAAATGCACCCTATTTTAATCTCTGAACATGCAATAGTCAAGTGATCGGAACTTTTTTTTATTGAGCTCCTACCCATCAGTGTTCTGTTCAATCACCTCAATCTGAGCCTTAATTCCGAGAAAAACGTCTCTAAAGATCGCCGCCATTACTGGAGCCTATGCAGCTCTTGGTGAGGTCAATAACACAAAGCCTAGCGAGGCTATCCTGGGTTAATAATAACCTTTAAATTCCTCCGAACACACTCACAAGGACTGTGGTGAATATCGCCAAAGAGAACGTTGATATAACATTAATCAGAGTTGTTTCATATTCTGCTGTTTCGCCACAGAACTTACATTATGTAAACGATGCAATTATTGATTTTCCTCCTGTGGATCCTCTCGTGATATTATTTCACCTCCATGATTTTTTCCCCTTTTAAACAGCACTTTTTTTTGTCACAGACTGTTAAATAAAAGAAAATAGTGATAGAATTAGGGCAGCAAGGAAAAGAAAATCCATCATAACAGCTTCAATGAATTGAATGGGAGAGAAGTGGCTTGAGGCTAAGAGGGTGTGTGTGTGTGTGTGTGTGTGTGTGTGTGTGTGTGTGTGTGTGTGTGTGTGTGTGTGTGTGCGCGTGCGTGCGCGTGTGCGCGTGCGTGCGCGCGCAAGGCCCCTTGCATTAATAATGTGTACCTGCTAGTTCTTCAAGAGGGGCTGCAGAGCTGCCAGAAAAAAAAAACTGAAATCGTAAATCCATTCTTTGTCGTTTCTGCTTCAATTGTTCTGTCTCAGCCTTTTTCTTCCATTCTTCAACTGGCCTGTCTATCAGTCACCGGCTCAGTCTACCTTCTGGCTTCGACCCATCTCCATTCCACTTGTATTGTCTTTACCTCTGTCCTAGATCCCTTTCTCTTTATCTCTTCTTTCTCTCTCTGCCTCTGTCTCTCTCTCTGTCTTTTTGTGTCAGGCTTTGTGCGCACGCACGCACGCACGCACGCACGCACGCACGCACGCACGCACGCACGCACGCACGCACGCACGCACGCACGCACGCACGGACACAAGCACGGACACAAGCACACCCACATGCATCCACACACACACAGACACACAGCGGGACCTGTTACTCCTAGTGGCTTTAATAGCCTGCATTTTTCCTCTCCTCTCCTCCTCTCCTCTCCCCCGCTAGTAGCCTCATTGTGGTTTGTCCCTAAACGGCCTCGCCTCAGGCCACGGCGGGCCACGGGGGGCCACGGAGGGCCACGGGGGGCCACGGAGGGCCAGAGACCCTGTGGACTGACAGCATTCTCTCTCTCCCTCTTTTTCTCTCTTCCAACCCCTCTAATTCTACTGTATCTCTGTCTGTCATTTTTATGCGTTTTGCTTGACAGAAATTATTTTAGAAGTCGTTCTATTCTTTCTCCACACCCCATTTACACACACACACACACACACACACACACACACACACACACACACACACACACACACACACACACACACACACACACACACACACACACACACTCTCTCTCTCTCTCTCTGTTTCATATTGTTTCTGTCACCCTCCTTTTCTCCTTCCCCTCTGGGAATCTTCATTTCCTTCTCCACACAGGCCTGATAACGCGTCTGCACCAGCCTCTCCTTTCAGCGCGTATATGCGTCCATAACAGCCAAATCATTTCATCCGTCCTCCTCGAATGACATGAAGAGGCAGTAGCAGCTGTGTCATTCATGTTTGGACGTGATACAAAGTGTTGATTTTCATTCATACCTTGTCGAACGACCAAACAAAACAACAACATATTTTCAATTCAGAAAGCCCATTAGCCCATCTTTTTTTTTCTTCCCCTGGGTGACGCAAGGGGCTGTTGCTACTGGAAACTGAATGTCTCTGCTGACACTGTGTCAATCTGAAGGTATGTTAGTGGGCATCTCATTGTGTGGCAAGTCGCCAGGTAAACAGACATTTGACAAATTTTGGAGAGTCCAATTACTTTGTTTTGATCGATATTTTGCCAAAGAATAAATGAAAAGTCTAAAATGAACACAAATAACTGCACGCACGCACGCACGCACGCACGCACGCACGCACGCACGCATGCACACACACACACACACGCACACACATTCTTTAGTGACCTTTTTAAATGCCACATGATTAGCAAGTCAATCCAAATACTTGGGACAGAAACAGTGATGATAGCGGATATTGCTCATTGATCAGTATCTCAATGTTCCAAACCTGTTGCAAATCATCTTACAGCTATAAAACAGAACAAATAGCTCACAATCAGTTGTCCGCTCATCTTGGAAGAGCAGTTGTTGCCACTGACACACTGTTTTTTCGCAGTCACTTAAGTCATTTATTTTCTTCCAATCAAGCCTTCAAACAGCCTTGGAACATTTCCCATTTGTTTATTCCCGTATCACTAAGCACAGCCTGTGAAGGACGCGTTCACATTTGCATGATTATAGGCTTTTCATATCCAAGGCTTTATTTTCTATTTCTTATTTTGGTGACATTGCATGTGGTTCCCGTTGCATTAATAACACGCTCGTTTTCCACATCAGCATTCCGGGTGCCGTCAGCACAGGGATGCGGTGGAATTGCCAGTTTTCTCATAATGCCTTTGTTTTTCTTGCCCGGGCGAAAGTCTAAAATGCATTCTCCATATCTAGCCCGCCTTCCCCTATATCAGGCTACAGAGGCTGCGTTCATCAGCCGCGCTCTCCGCAGCGGCGTTCTGCAGAAGCAACGCCAGCCCAGCAAAATTGCTTCAAAGCAACCGGGCGGTGTAATTGAAAATGTGAGTGTTAGTAATGATGTTACAAAAAGAAGCGGGATGGCGGCGCGGATGCAGGAAGATGCCCGGGTGAATTGTTCTGCTGAACGGCGCAGCGTGACACCACCATTATGTGTATCACTTTGAGGACGAAAGGAAAATACATTTCAAAGGCATATGGGGAGCATGTAATAAGGCCTAATGGCAAATATTCTATCAGCACAGTACACATCCCACAGGAAATAAACACACGTGCGCGTACAGTTCTTAAAATAATGCCCCGGTGAATAAAAAGCAAACAAAGCGACAAAAACAATCATCTCAGTCTTATGCGATACATATCCTATATACCTGCAGTAACCTCTGCAGTAACCTCCTCGCTTTGTGGGGTCCGTTTAGTGGCATCAACATTATACGCATGTAGTCTACTACTCGTCGAAGAGCAAGCAAGGCCATCGGCTATACCCTCAACACCAATTCCCAGATGAACTAAATCCATTGGGACATGAAATGAAATGAAATGAAATGAAATGAAATGAAATCTATATTTACCCAGGGTATCTGGGCTAAGCTCAAGAACTTGTTTCCAGCCAGGCCCTGCTCATAGAACACATTTCATCGTAGTGGTTGATGCCTTGTTCAAGGGCATTTCAGCGGTGGTAATTTTAACGTGTCGGACGGCTGATTCGAACTGGGAACCTTCTGGTATCTAGACCGCGCCGCTATCCATTCGGCCACCGCTGCCACAATGCGCGGTGGTGGCCCCTCCCATTTACACCAGAGCAGGGGTGGGCAACTTTGAAGATGGAGAGGGCCACTATATTTCCACACTCTCTCCAGAGGGCCACATTGCATTTTACTGTCGTAGCAAAAATAGCCGATCTATGAGTGCGACGCGTTTTGAGCTTTTTGCTATATTTGTATTGAAATCCTGAATAATGTATTGCTATTTTTGAATTGGAATCCTCAACAGTAACCTTTGTATTTAATTTTGAATGCATTTAGTTATAGTTATGTTAACTTTATGAACTAAATACAAATACATTGCCCCCGGGCCGCCAGTTGCCCATGTATACACCAGAGCATATTGACCTGAAAGTCAGGCTGATGGACCGATGGTCAGACAGCCAAACAGCCAAACGGAAGGTAAACGAAACAGATAGATAGACCCTGGCGGCCAGACGTGACGGTGTTCCGTTGGAGCCGCTTCAAACTGCGTGGACTCGTAATGATCGAGTGGCGGGACGGACAGGGAGTGTTTCAGACATGGCCATTTCCTCCCCATCCATCACATTCAGCCAGGCGGAACTAGGCCTCCGACCGACGCCTGGCAACAATAATCAGTCCCTTGCAAGTGGCCTGACAGCAGCCCCCATTCAATAACACAGCTGATCATGGAATGATAATCATAATCATGCTGACGCATATTTTAAAGGTGTGTGTGTGTGTGCGTGTGCGTGTGCGGCTGTGCGCGTGTGCGTGCGCGTGCGCGTGCATGCATGCATATGCGTGCCTGTCTGTAGATCTTGAGGAGTAAAGTTACGCAGATGTAAATTTGCAAGAGAGCGCACAAGCACTGTAAAGCACGAAGGCAAGTACTGCATCATGCAGTGATGCTGGTGCGTGCCGAAAATAGCAAATCTACACGTTCAAAACACGTCACAGATTGTAGATTTTTGGCAAGCGACAACCATCGTACGGCAAAGCAATAAAGTATAAATGCTTACATCTCAGAAATATGACTTAAAACGCATCTTTTGGCAATGTTGAGCATACAGAATGTACTGTACGGATGAAACGACATTTGACCTAATCGTTTTTTGCGACGTCAACATTTTGCTGAGGACATGGGGTATTTTCTTTGCCACATTATATTATTGAACTCTTCACATCAGAATAATGTTGAAACTCAGCAATGTTGTCCTTTTTTTTTAAGGGGGTGCGCGCCGGTACGACTGTGCTCATCGCGGCTTCGGTACTGCGGCGGATGAACCAACTGTTACTCGTCGGGAATGTCCTTGCTATTGACTTAAAGGAGCTCAAGCCAAAAAGGCTCAAATGCAAATGTCCTCATTAAGTCAGTGCGATTCTGCATCGCCTCTGGAAAAGAATAAGCTGCTGGAGGTTTGTGATTAGGGCTCACGGTGGGGCTTTGAAGGATGTCAAAAGTATCGTTCAGCAAGGGCATAGAGAGTTCAGTCCCTATCAGCTTCTCACTTTGGACTTTAATCAACTGTCCTACAAGACCTTGGCCCATGGAAATGCGCACCGTTTCTTTTCTCTTTCTTCTTATTCCGGCCAATTTAGTGGCAAATGCATGATCGTCATATAAAAAAAGAAAACGGATCAGAAGTTAGCGCTTTTTCCCAATGCAATGTTCCGTTGTCGTGGATAACAAATAGGCTCATTATTGAAATGATCATCCTAAGCCTGCGTTGTGAAAAACAATCTCCCGCCCGCCTCCGCCCACATGTTTCAATGGTGCGGTGATAGATGAACAGACAGCCCCTCTGCCATGGAGCGGAGAGTGCTCACTGACGTGCCGTTCCCCTGGGGGTTTCACATGTAAACACAACACTCTGACTTCATCTGTTGGGGAGGGGGTGGACCACTATGCAAACACGTTACAGTCATACACAGTAAAACTCCTTGGTGTGATAGCTCAGAGAGTGTACACATGGACCTTAAATGGACCTGTAAGGATCCTCTTGATTGTGAGCTGAGGACGCCGCTGGAAACCCCCTCAAAGAGGGGGCACAGAATGCCACAGAATGTGGCCGGCCGTGGCCCGGAGTTTGAGTTAAAGTACTGAATTCAATAGGCCATTTAAATATTCACATCAACCTAACACTTAACAGGTTCTAAATACGAATGTGACAGTAAAGAATGGGACATGGGATTTCCCCCAAGATTACATTAGTTTATTAAGCAATCAATAATAAAAAGCAACCATTCCAAGAGAAATGAGATCCTTTATTGTTATTCTTTAATCGCCAACTAATCCCTACTCATTGAGTGATTGCCCCCCCCCCCCTCTTCTCTCTTTCCCCTCTTTCTATCCTTCCTTCTATACTTTCTATACTCTCTGTGTGCTTATGATTATTATTTTTACATGTTTTTAATATTTATTTTATTCATTTCAAAAATGTGATATATTGTACCATGTTCTTTATGCACTTTGTATTGTATTACTTTCTGATGTCTGTTATGTTTGTTTGTGTATGGGTTTAGAAATGGAAAATGGAGTGGGCAAAGCAATCTAATCAGAAGTATTATAAAAGGCTGTCATTCCATGTACAGTATACCTAAATAACTATGATGTGACTGAAATGACACCATATACTGATGCCTAACTTCTAATAAAAACATCAATGAAAAAATAATAATAAAAAGCAACACTTGATCGTACGGAATAATAACATCATAAAACAGAAGAAACACTAAAATGGTGCGGTGATAGATGAACAGACGGCCCCTCTGCCATGGAGCGGAGAGTGCTCACTGACGTGCCGGCGTTCCCCTGGGGGTTTCACATGTAAACACAACACTCTGACATAATCTGTTGGGGAGGGGGTGGACCACTATGCAAACACGTTACAGTCATACACAGTAAAAATCCTTGGTGTGATAGCTCAGAGAGTGTACACATGGACCTTAAATGGACCCGTAAGGATCCTTTTGATTGTGAGCTGAGGACGCCCCTGGAAACCCCCTCAAAGAGGGGGCACAGAATGCCACAGAGTGTGGCTGGGCCGTGGCCCGGAGTTTGAGTTTAAGTACTGAATTCAATAGACCATTTAAATATTCACATCAACCTAACACTTAACAGGTTCTAAATACGAACATGACCTTAAATGGACCCGTAAGGATCCTTTTGATTGTGAGCTGAGGACGCCCCTGGAAACCCCCTCAAAGACCCTTAAGCACTTGAACCCCGGCATCCATATTCTGGGGGGAACATTAGCCAGAAATTGCCGATCCACAAACTCACAGTGGTTAGCGTTGCGACGCACTGTGAGGTTGTGGAATCTGAGGTTTGGCGTAGACAGGAAATGTGATCAAAGTGCACTTGTAACCCAAGTCCAGTTCTCCTAAACGGCCACTACACCCCTTTTGCAACCAGATCTCATTTAAATATGATGTTTGGAACACCAGAAACACTTTCCTGGGGTTTTTATGTGGGTAATTTGCGTTTTTAGATATTTTAGTATTCTAAATGTCTAATGAGTGTGTTTTTAGATATTTTAGTATTTCAAATGCCTGATGACTCATCAGGCATTGGTCTCACTCCCTTCCTGGACTACATGTGTTCTCAGTCAGACACACCCACAGACAGCACCAAAGCATGATGGTCATTGTAGTAATCCAGGGATCCAGTCAAACACACAGACTTCATTATTTTTCTATTAACATTGAGCGACTGGAGTGTCTTCCAGCAGTGAAATGTCCCTTTAAGACTAGATGGGTTCAAGTGGTTGAATGTACACCAATGATTTTACTTTCTATAGAATCATTAAGGGAATAAGGCGTGACGACGCAACGCTCTCACGGTAAGCCCCTCAGTGGGAAAACATACCACGTCGTTCAGCACTTATGTTGATTCCTTTCTGGAGCAGAATCCTAAAAATCTATAAAGGCCACGAAGAGGCCGTTGTAACCAGTGCTGATAAAAAACCCCTGTTAACGGACTGAAAGTGAATGGAACTCCATCGTGGTCTGGGAGTGGTTGCAGTTGGCTGCGGCTTCACTTCTATATTAGCTGTTAATAAAATGCCTCTCGCAGGCCCCAGGTCGTCCCACTGTAAAGCCCTCTTGGCAGTCCGAGTAATGGAGTTTCTGAGTACTGTTCCAAGAAAATACAAAAATGGCCAGATCACTCTTACCGACACAGTGAAATTCCATAGAAAATACCCCTCCCTCGGTGTGTTAGTAATGCGTAGAGGCGTTCATCGTATCAAGGTTGTCTGTGCATGTACAGTATTGGCAAGTGCTGACGGATTTGAAAGGCAGTGTGTCGCCACTGAGATTCAGACGGCAGACTGGGGGTTAAAGATGAGACCGCTGGAATGAGAAACGGCTCCGTATTCAGATCGGGGGTCTTTGTGCGTCATGTGTGCATTGAACGGTCTGGAACGCCACTGAAGAGATGGTGGTGGTGGTGGGAACGCACGTCAGTCCCATAGATCTGTTCATCTGGGGTGAGATCTGGTGACCACGAAGGCCATTATAGCATATTATTCACATCATGGGTCATCGTCATCCTCACGTCAGGATAGAAGTGTTTCATCGTGGGATAATTGAGATCACTCAGACTAACTTTGTACTGAGTTGCTGTGACCGTTCCCTCTAAAGGCATGGGCAGTGGTGTAAAGTAACTAAGCACATTTACTATGTAGTACTGGTTACTAGTTTCTTTGTAGATTTTGATTATTATTACAAAACATAGCCAAACATTAACCACTTTTTGAAAATAGCCGATCTACAAGCTCACAATGCGTTGCGATGTTGTGACACATTGTGAGCTTGCACTGTAGATCTGTCTATTTTCAAAAGATTTTTATACATTTGAAAACTTGAAATGGGAAATGGGACATTCTGCATAATGACTACTTTTACTTTTGGTACTTTAAGTACATTTTGATGCCAATACTTGCCAGGTACTTTTACTCAAGTACATTTTACGTACAATTCCGGACTTTTACGTGTAGCAGTCTTTTTATATTGCAGTATTGATACTTTTACTTAAGTAAAAGATGTTAGTATTTTTTTTCCACCACACTGGCACTGAATTGCAGTGACCCCGGCCTGGACAATTCCCCCCACAACACAATGCTCCCACTGTAGGGGCCAAGCGTTCAGGCCTGCATGAACGCTTGGCGTACGCCACACATGCACTAACTCACTTGAAGTACGGTGACTCATGATATGACCATACCACCCTTTCCCACAGTGTCTGTAGAACAGTGCACGGTATGGTTTTCGCACCACTGAACTCTCAAATGTGAAGCTCCTTTCTTTCATAGTCGAATGCTCTTTCATATAGTTACTCACGTGTCTTTCTCGTGCCACCTTGATCCGAAATCAAGGTTAAGTGAGCCTGCTTAGCACTTTCATATACATTCAACAGAACATGAGAGGATGTTAATTGCCTTGTACCATGCAGTCCAGCAAGAAAGCATCTGCATTCCTTAATGTTTCTCCATTCATTTATTCCATTTTTCCCCTCATATTTGTCACCCGCCTGTACCCATGGTTACTGTATCAGCGTATCCAGTGTCTGTTTTATATATGGATGAGCACGTTGCAGCCATGCAGGCCATGAATCACTACTTAGGTCAGAGCCGTCACACATTGCTCATACTTTTCCTCCTGTAGTCCCTTTGGCTGCCAACGACGTGATATAATGTGACAGTCTCGGGCAACAGCAGGGCTGTTGCTTCATGACTGAGTGTCTGTCATCAGCACCAGGCCTGATAGGGCCTGACTAGAGTCTGGCAGACCGCATATGCTCTCTCTCTCTCTCTCTCTCTCTCTCTCTCTCTCTCTCTCCTTCGCCACATTCCCTCCCTGCACCCATCATCCTCTACTGAGTAAGACCTCATTAGCGTGGCCTGGCTCTCCTATCCTTGTCTGTGGGTGTCGCCCCCCCCATTCTGTATTAAAAACATAATAATAATTCTGAAAAATAAAAGCAATGCCTCCTGTATTCCAAAACTAGGGATGCACCGTTATTGAAATGTTGGCCCATATCCCAACATAAACAGCTTGAATGTAGTAGTTTTCATTTAAAAATGTTCCAACTTGTTAACTCTTTTGAAAGCTTCTCCAGAAAATACTGATAGAATCTGCAGCCATCATAACAAAAGGCTTTTTCAGGCTTAAAAAATAAAGAATTCAACACAATTATTATAAAGTAAAATAGCTGCTAAAACCGATATATTACTTTGATAACGATCCAATACTGATATTGCATTTTAAGGCCAATATCGTCCGATACCGATATGACCGATTAATTGCCCATCCCTAGTCCCCAGGTCTATGCTGGATGCCAATCGGATGATCCCGGGGCAAGGTCGCCATGCGGGGCCGGCCTTCTCTCTCTGCTGCTACTCGCTGTTATTTTAGCCTTTGAAAGTAGAGCGCCAAGAGATCGATATGACGGATGGCTTTTAAGATGGGTGGCGTATCGATGCCTCTGTGGCAGCAGCCGGGACTGAGGCAGACGTGGGCAGAGGAGAGCATCGCTGTCCTGAATATATTACAGGCTCTCCTTGGCTCTTCTCCCTCTCTGCTCTCTGCCATCTTTCTCTCCTTCTTCCCTCAGCCACTCGCTTGCTCTCTCTCCCCGTCCCTCCCTCTTTCTCTCCGCCTCGGAGAGACCAGCTATCCATGACTGGTCATTAACGCGAACATTAGCCCATTATGATCGGGAATGCATCGGTGTCGCTTTAGATTTTAAGTATACAATATACAGTATACAATAACCAAGTTATTGAATACTTTGACTATTCAAAAATAGCAGATCTACAAGCTCATAGCGTGGCACAAGCGTGTAGATCTGCTATTTTTTTTGTATTCTTTGAATATATATATATATGTACTTCACCTCTGGGGGGTCCCTTGAACAAGATATTTTGAGATGGGGGTCCGTGGCCAAATTAGATATCATTTTGGGGGTTGTTGACATGAAAACGTTTGAGCATCACTGATATAGGCTACAGCAACGTATACGTTTTTCAGAAAACTGTTAGGAGTTAGACAATCTGAGAACCCATCGCCCTGTTTTTTCAACGGTCCGTCTCCGTTGAAAGTCTCCGAGAGAGACTAGGATTTAGAAGACATTGGTAGAATTGGAACCCTCAGGTCTTAAGGGCTTAAGCGCCCTGTGAATCCACGGCTCCTCCGTCTTCCTCGCCCACTGCCCATAAAATGGAGCAGCTATAATGACACAGACAATGGGCCGCACTTTACAATCAGGGGGATGCAGGGAGGAGTGTCGTCCCGTATTACTGGCAAAAGCAAAGCTATTAGACCGGAGTAAATGGGTTCATTTGAGTCGGCGCGAAGATTGGTACCACGTTGCCGCCGGATGCTCTTGTTGTTTGTCCAACGGCTCATCTGCAAACATTTCTCGAGCAGGGACGGGAAAAGCAACAAAAAGCTCTGATGTCAGTGGCGAGGGAATTCATTTTTATACACTACTATAATTGAAAGGGATTGAGAGAGGAATTTGATATTTGATCAGATAGGGTGTGAACTCTCACTGTGGAAGTAGACACACGCACACAATTCTAAACGGGGGAACAACGAGAACAAACAGAGATAGAGACTATTATAAGAGCGACGGCGAGGGAGAAAAGACCAGATGATAGAGTGGGGGGAAATGAAGTACACTCTTGCAACACACGTCTGGAAGCCAACATGAATAATGCACAACAGACTCTGCACTCATCTGCACCCGCAACGCGCGTACCAGATATACCCAGCGGAAGGTCAGGGGCACAGTGTTGCCAAGTCCGTTTATTATAAGCGACGTTGGGCTTATTTCTCAGTTCAGTAAATGCCTTCAGTAAAGTGTAGCCAGTTGCTTATTTGGGCTATCTTTCTAGTGTTGTTTGTTAAGCCGTTCTCTAAGCTTTTCATATCAAGGACCTCCAAATGAAAATGTAAAATGCCGTGGACCCCATCTGAACTTATTTTTGTGCCAGGGACAGCCATACAAGATTTGTGTATATAAAATGTTTAAAACACATTCCAAATATTTCACTTTAGAAAATTGCCGATGTATATAGAGTTAAACACAGTTTGATGCTACAGCATAATTTAAGTCCTTCGTGGCGGATCGTTCGCCCTTCATAGCTTCTTTTTTTTGTGTTCTCTCTAAAAATCTGGCAACACCGTCCAGGGAGTGTTATTGAATGCAGATGTCCCAGGGGAGAGGAGATGGTTGCAGGGGACAGGAGAGGAAGTCCATTATCGGTTGAGGTGACAGGCGATGATGCCCTCCCTCTTTTCTCTGTCCCCCGAGGAGGTCATCGTAGGGTCACAGTTAAAAGAAAGAGAGTCGACAACAAAAGGAACCTTTCACCACAATGTACAGGTGTGATAAGTCCTATCCTATGAACATGTACGAAACTGCCTCCGCTTCAAGCAGGGGTTCCCAACCTTGACGACCGTGGCGGTTCAGAGTTTTTTTGCAGCACATGAGGCACGGTTGGCGCAGTCGGTAGCGCTGTCGCCTCACAGCTAGAAGGACCTGGGTTCGATTCCTGCTGAGAGTGCTGGGGGCGTGTTCCCTCCTCCGTGTCATCAGTGCCCATACCCTGGGTGGGGTTGGCGAAAGGGCCTTCTGTATGGAGTTTGCATGTTCTCCCAGTGTCCCCCAGGGTAGGTACCTGCACTGGTGGACTGGCAACTGTGGTTGGGAACCCCTGGCTTAAAAATAAGGCCAGCCTAATTAAAAATGTTCCTCACTTTTATTCTCAGCCTGCAAATATGCACAGACCAAAAGTATTATATGGTTGGTCTTGCCTAAACAAATACAGCTCACATCCAGTCATAGTATTATATGGTTGTCCAAAACAATTGTTAAAAGGAGTCCCAGAGTTGGTATTGGTCAACATAATTCAGCATGGTGATGAACACAGTTATTTAAAAATGTTCCATGAAGCAACTCTATGGCGCAACGGCATACGCTTACAGAACTGTAAACAAGGCAACGCACATGTCTGGGGACGGGGATCAAAACAGCATCTTTCAAAGGAGTTGTCAGGCTAACACAATATCAGACGAGGAGGCAACAGCTAGATATCAGCGTTAATATGGTCTAATGAAATGCTTTGCAGCTGCAGTGTGCCTAGTGGTCTCCGGCTTGTCAGTAGCAACACCCACGCCAGCAAATCAATGTGTGCTCAGCAAACCATGCACTCCACACAGTCCACACATTATGCACTGTCTGTCTGTATGTCTGTCTGTGAGCAGTCACATCCATGCACTCTCGCACACGCAACACAACACAAACACAGGCAAAATCAAAACAGCAGGTCAGTACAAATTATTGAGTATAGTATAAATAGAGATGGAACATAAAATTGCGAGTCAGTCTGACTCTGAAAACAACGTTTTCTGCCAAGCAACTGATGCACCTGTGATGGTTCTGTTTACGTCAAACACAGTGACATCATAGCAACAAAAAAAAGAAAAAGTAACAACTTTGTTTTTCTTCGTTATTGTATGAACCATTGCATCTCTGGGCAGTTTTGAGACGGGCATTATCTGGGACGCCTAAGGGGGGCTCCTTTCTGGCGTGAAAGATGGCGGTCATTTGGCTAGACGAGGGGGCTACGCGGACCCCCTCCTAGGATGGAGCAGCGCGGGTGCAGGAGGAGCCCCGGGCTGGCTGTATTAATGAACAGGCAGTGCTGAAAGGGACAGGTCCCTGTAATGCTGATGAATGGTCATTACACATCAGACACCAGGGAAGAAGAGGAGGAGAGAGGAAGAGAGGGGGAGAGGGGGAGAAGAGAGGGGAACAGAGAGAGAGAGAGGGAGAGAGAGAGAGGGTAGTGTGGAGCCAAGCACGGGCATCGAGGGAATGGCGGTGAAAAAAGGCTTTAATTTGCGCCTCGGATTTCTGTAAACTCGTTTATCATGTCAGCGGTGTCATCGTTCCTATCACACCATGCACACGCCACACACACACACACACACACACACACACACACACACACACACACACACACACACACACACACACACACACACACACACACACACACACACTCACTCTTGCTGTCTCTCTCTCTCTCTCGCTCTCTCTCTCTCACTGTCTTATCTATCCATCTTTATCTATCTCTCCAACATCCACACGGAACCCCAAACTGAGCCTCTCTTTACTCCATATATATTTCTCCCCAGGCCAGATGTTTGTATCCGTCTGCCTCTTTTGTTTTCGTTCACCCCTGTTCCCCTGCAATGCAAAGTGTAATAGCCGGGACCGTGACCCCCCCCACCACCATGCATCTCCTGGCGCTCTCCTGCCTTCTCATTTAATACCATCTCCACACTCTCTCCATCATGTGGCTGTTTCCTGGGGCCTGAGCTCAGAGGGCAGAGGTCACCTCTTCTTCCATTAGGTCTGATTGAGCATCCTGGAGGTAAAGGTCAGAGAGGAGAGGGAAGATGCTCCGAGAGATAACTATGTGTGCACGCAACATGAACCGACTGAAGGCCCACTCCGCTCGCTCCACTACAGGCCTCATTAGCTTCTGCTTGCCTGCAGCACCTCAGGATCAGCAGCAGAAGGAATTCAGAGAGAGATAAATCTCCTGCCGAGGTGCCAACACTTCACATGGGAGCAAAACCCGCAGAGTCTGGAAGCGGTCTGTGCAAGTGGAGAACTTCAATAGGTGTCACCCTTACTGAGTGGCAACAAGTGTTTGAAGTCAACGGGCTTAAATGCGACTGTTGCTAGGCATAACATGTTTTCTTGGTATGTCTACTTTTAGAAGGCATGGCTAAGTATGAGTCAGGCACTATTATGCAAACCACATCAATGTAAATGAAGTGGTTTAACATGCCGTACCGTCAGAGTGGTAGACACAGTATCACAGTCCGGGATTTGGGGAGTTGTGTTTCGTAGGATGTGTGGATCTTAGCAGGCATATTTAAGATGTGTCAAATAGACATACAGGATGTGATCTCTGTCAACTACACATCATTCAGGCTATTATCTGTCTGAATACTGTCATCAGTGCCCATACCCTGGGTGGGGTTGGTGAAAGGGCCTTTCTGTATGGAGTTTGCATGTCCTGTGGACTGGCAACTGTGGTTGCATTAAAAATGTTCCTCACTTTTATTCTCAGCCTGCAAAAATGCACAGACCAAAAGTATTATATGGTTGGTCTTGCCTAAACAAATACAGCTCACATCCAGTCATAGTATTATATGGTTGTCCAAAAAAAGAGTTAAAAATAGTCCCAGAGTTGGTATTGGTCGACATCATTCAGCATGGTGATGAACACATCAATGTAAATGAAGTGGTTTAACATGTCGTACCACAGTCTCACAGTCCGGGATTTGGGGAGTTATGTTTCGTAGGACGTGTGGATCTTAGCAGGCATATTTAAGATGTGTCAAATAGACATACAGGATGTGATCTCTGTCAACTACACAGCATTCAGGCTATTATCTGTCTGAATACTGGGTCCTAAATGGTAGAGTTCTCTCATTCACACTCTGTGGTTTCTCTCCTCGACTCTTAATGACTGCCAGCTAGCCTATTGCCTAATGCAAAATTAATGGCACATTTCCACCCAGACTGGCTGTACAGTATAGCTTGGGGGTTGGAGTTAACCCATTTTAGGCGGGAACCCGTTTTGGTGTTAGCATTATGTTATGCTCGTAGCGCGCCACCGAGTGGCGCGCTACGAGCTTGTAGGTCTGCTATTTTTGAAAAATCGAAGAACGACTGACATAGAAACAGCTTTTTCAGAAAACTGTCAGGATGTAGAAGACATTTTTAGAATCTGATCTCAGGTCAGAATGGGTTAATACCCCAGGGAGCTACTGATGCTCGGCTACCTTGCTTTCTGGGTCAGGCTTCCTAGTCAGACCAGCGCAGAGTCAATTGAAATGGGGATGTGCTCAAATGTGTCTCCATCAGACCATACCAGCACTCGGCCGCTCCCCCCGTCTGCCTAATTGTAATTCAATAGTGTGTAATTTAGAATTTGTTACACGCCACCTTTCATAATGTGGCAAGTCAGTGCCCAGCCACGCTCTGGCGAGATGGTAGATGGCGGATTTGTACGAGGTAATTACTAGGTTTGTGTGTCTGTAACAGCAGCGGGGCGCACATGCACTCCATGAGCTCTTGTTTGTAGTCGTAGGGGCAGCAAAGTGGCACTCCAGCTCTTGAGCTTGTTTGTAGTCGTAGGGGCAGCAAAGTGTTGTTTTTACTGTTGAGGCACTTTGGGAAATGTTTGTGTCAGAAAATGTACGTCTTGTCAGTGTGTTTTTGCTGATGGCTGAGCCCCACAGTCTGGCAGACTGAGTAGTTCCTGTCAGTCCATGAAGTGAAGTGACATTCTGCTGCAAGTGACTCACCGAAGCGTCCGTACGGAGGCCAACAAACAGCAGCATACTTTATATGCTATAGTGAAAACTAACACACCATATTATATAGATGATTATGTACTCCTGTTATTTGTGTTATAGTTTACAAGCATTTTACATAATTGTTATTGAGGTACTAGCACTAGCAGACATGCAAATACGCTAGCACAACGTTAAGAAATACACCCCTCACCCCTAAGAAGTGTCTTTCTTAATATCATTTCTCCACACTTTCAAATCAGTCCAAGCTGTCTTAAGTCAGTCTTTAGCCCCTTTGACAAGTGGCCAACACATGCTTTAAAAGTAGCCAACAAGCTTGCTGGATTGGAAAATAACACATTTTGGGTGATCTGACCGTGACCGGGGCGTCAGCGTCACTACTGAATGTAATACTGAATCTATTACACATTTCATGCAGATGCTCACTCGTGAACACAGATCTGAGGTGTCACGTTTCAGCTTCATGTGTTCTGTAGCCTATATTTGACTGTTGACATAACAGGTCTCACTCTTACTTCCTCTCACTGAGAACTTGCACATTGACGTGTTGATTGCAGAGTAAATTCAATGACAGAAACGTAAGAGAAAGATCGCGAGAAGTAGACAACGTGTATGAGAGAGACAGGGAGGCTGACAGTAGTGACATTGTACAATTGGCATTCAAATGTCACACTATTTTAAGAATCACTATCAGAATGAACTTTATTGTCACATCAGACAATGACAGGTGCAAAAGAGTGGGTGAAATGTGTTTTTGTGTGCAAGCTTTCAACCTTTGCAGTTACAAGGAAGAGTTGGAATAGAGAACGACATAATAGAGACGAAAGGAACAAAGAACAACTCAAATAACAGGAAAGGCACAGTCAGTCAAATCAAATATACAATGTCCAATGCACATATGGTCCGTGATTAAAAATAGCAATGGATACATAGCAATACAGATTTCTTTTGTATTCTTGTGCAGATGGGAAAATATCCAGCAGATATAAATAGCAGCAGTTTTAAAAATCACAGTTTCATGTGCATTAGAGACCTGCGGATGAGCTTTTTGTCACCCGAATCCGCGTGTGCATATTTATAATCCACCCGTTATCCGACCGCATTCATTAATTATTCCAATTTCCGCGGGTGGTTTGCGGATTGCGAGACTTTGTGCTTTTTAAAAGCTATAATAAGCCTATAGATGGAGGCCATTAATTTATTTCCTGCATTATTTCACCCGCGGTTTATCCAATATTAATTTACAATATATTTTAATGACCCAAATCCACCCTAAACTGCGGTTAACTGCGGCAACCGCGGCTAAATCCGCCATCCGCAGGTCTCTAATGTGCATGGTTGAAGCATGGTTAAATTATCACTACATTGCTGCTAATTAGGGTTGTCCCCGGTCTGATCACATGATCAGAAATTGGGTCCGATCACGTCATTTTCAAGATCGGAATCGGATCGGGAGCACAATCAAAATAACCTGATCGGGACATCCCTATAGCTATAGTATCAATATTATTATACATATCATGATATTAGACTGGATATGGTACTATTGTGAACATATTGTGGCATGAGTGTTCTATAAAAATATAAATATCGGATCGGGAAAAATCGGTATCGGCAGATACTCTAAATCAAATGATCGGATCGGGAGCAAAGATTCATGCAAAAAGGCATGCATGCCAGGAGGCATGCAAAGTGACGTTATCTCCAGTCTCCAACCAGCTATTTAAAGAGGAGACTCTGTGAAGAAAGGGGCTTTTATGGCTTGACCCCGTCTTATTGCTGCTTGCAGCTATATTTATTATTAACCCCTTCATATCTCTCTCTCTCTCTCTCTCTCTCTCTCTCTCTCTCTCTCTCTCTCTCTCTCTCCCCACAGTGGGAGGAGGTGAGCGGCTACGACGAGAACCTCAACACCATCCGGACGTACCAGGTGTGCAACGTCTTCGAGTCCAGCCAGAACAACTGGCTGCTCACCACCTTCATTGACCGGCGTGGCGCCCAGCGCATCTACGTGGAGATGCGCTTCACTGTGCGCGACTGCAGCTCCATCCCCAATGTGCCGGGCTCCTGCAAGGAGACCTTCAACCTCTACTACTACGAGAGCGACGCCGTCATCGCCACCAAGGGCACGGCGTTCTGGATGGAGGCCCCCTACCTCAAGGTAAGGAATGGGACATTATGAAAATGACATTATGAAAATAATTGTTACTAGAAGCTCGACCGGCCTGTCGGTCTCGCTCTAACACCACGAAACAAAAAGAAAAGAAAAAAGGTCTAACGCAGAAACTGTAGAATGACGTTTGACGAAGAACTATTTGATGACGTTGCGTAGAGTTGTCCTAATGGGCAAAAGAGGTGGCTGAAAAGTGCCTGAATAATATTAACTGTACAATATGTGAAGACATTGAGAGCGGGATATTCGGGATAATGAGCCTAGCCCTAGAACCTTGGCAGAGTAGGCTACTTGTGAATAGTCTGTGGAAGTGTGGAGGCAAGCGTAGTGCTGGTAAGCTCGGCCCTAGCAACCAGACACCACATCGACCTTATTCTGATTCTGGTAGTGGGATTAACGATATTATTGCGATAATCAAAATATGCTTAAATCTTAAAATGTCCCCTTTTGTTAAACCACTTGAACCTCCACCATCCCTATTCTGGGGGGAACGTTCCCCCTCTGCAAAAAAATTGCAGATCTACAAGCTCACAACGCGCTGTGAACTTACAGATCGGCTATTTTTGGCAAATCGATTTGTGTAGAGTGAAATTAGAGCGTACCAAATGAGCTCTTTACAGGTCTGCGTTATCAGGTATAGATAGGTTTAAGTGGCACTGAATTTGCAGCTCAACAAAAGCGAATTAATTTCACAATGAATCAAAATCCTGTCCCCGCCTCAAGGTGGACACCATCGCCGCCGACGAGAGCTTCTCCCAGGTGGACTTCGGCGGGCGCCTGATGAAGGTCAACACGGAGGTGCGGAGCTTCGGGCCGCTGTCCAAGAACGGCTTCTACCTGGCCTTCCAGGACTACGGCGCCTGCATGTCGCTGCTGTCGGTCCGCGTCTTCTACAAGAAGTGTCCCAGCGTCGTGCAGAACTTCGCCATCTTCCCCGAGACCATGACGGGCGCGGAGAGCACATCCCTGGTCATCGCCCGCGGCACCTGCATCCCCAACTCGGAGGAGGTGGACGTGCCCATCAAGCTGTACTGCAACGGAGACGGAGAGTGGATGGTCCCCATCGGCAGCTGCACGTGCAAGGCCGGGTTCGAGCCCGACAACGGGAACGTGTGCCGAGGTAATGAACCCTTACTTTGTGTAGTAGTTTAGTTGTTTTATTTTGGTTATTAGAAGCGGATTAATACAATACCTTTATTAAAAACATAGACCAAAAGGTTGTAGGCTGAAGCCTTAGTTTATTGTGCTTTGAATAACTTCATAGGTGAGAAAATGCAACCACGCTTTACAGCGGGGGTTGGGTAATATCGTGTCTGCCGAACCGCAAGGGGATGGGCCCCTCTTGGGTACGCTTGTTTTCTTCCTCATTCGATCCTTTTCAAGAGTGATGGATGATTCATCATGATAGATCAAATCACCTTGTCTTTAGACAGCTGACACGGCTCGGATCTATTTTTTGCCTTTGCGTGTAAGACAGACATGACACACATCATAGATTCACAGCATCATTGGGAAGGATCAAGGCAGGATGAGTGACGTTGCTGTGTTTTCTCGCTCCTTGATCGCATCCCACCTCCTGCCTGAGTGAGCGAGCCATCAGGAGGATTGCATTGATTCCTAATGTGCAGAGAAAGCCAGCCTAGTATAGATAGACCGAGGTGGGAAAAAGTGCTCACATTCTTTTTTTTTTAACTTAAAGGGACATTTCACAGCTGGAAGAAACTGCAGTCATTCAATGTTAGTAGTATTTGTAGTAGATAACAGTAGCACAATTTGAAATGTGCACCCTATGGCCAGAAAAATAATGTAGTCTGTGTGTTTGACTAGGGTTTGACTGGATTGCTGAATTCCTACAATGACCATAATGCGTTGGTGCACTGTCCCTCCTTGTGGAGAGGGGGGAGGCTGCCCCATCCTTGTTGCGACACATTGCGAGCTTGTAGATCTGCTATTTTCAAATGGCCAAAATATAGAGCTGTTAATGTATGTTTAGTAAAACAAAACTTAAAAAATGTCAAATAATTGTAGTGGAGTAAAAGTACAATATTTTCCTTGAGAGATGCAGTGGAGTAGAAGTAAAAGTAAAAATACTCCAGTAAAGTAAATGCACTTGGTTACTTTACACCACTGAGTTATAGAAGGCGGCCTTAGGGACTGCGAGAGGGTTTTAGTCTGCTCGGTGTAGTTGTGTGCGGAGGATACGGTGCCTGGGAGAGAGAGAGAGAGAGTGAGAGAGAGAGAGAGAGAGAGAGGCTGAATGGTTTCTGCAATGCTGTCGTCGCACATGTGCATGCATATGCACATCGTGTAGGTTAATCTGAGCTTATATTGTGAGCGGCACTTCTTCTTTCTTTCCTCTACTGTCCTCCAATGCACCTTTTACACTATGCTCACACGCACGCACGCATGTACATGCACACACACACACACACACTCACACACACACACACACACACACACACACACACACACACACACACACACACACACACACACACACACACACACACAAATGTGCTCAAGGTGTCTGGTGATAGTATGACTGCTTTGAGGCTCCCGGCTCGGTGCTCTATTGGCTGGTCTGCCTCTGGAGGTTAGCAGGAGGGTGTGTGGAGCCCAGATAAGATTGACTGACGCACATCTGCCCTGATCAATAAACAGATATGAGAGTGCCTCATATCTACAAAGCAGACCGCGTGTGTCTGTGTCTACTGTACACTGCTAGCACCGCTCTGCACCCCGAGCAAACACGCACGCACGCACGCACGCACGCACGCACGCACACACACACACACACACACACACACACACACACACACACACACACACACACACACACACACACACACACACACACACACACACACACACACACACACACAGTCCTTGGCTGAGGAAAGATGACTTTCAGAAGCCAAGCGGCTAGGCAGAAGTTGCCTTTCGTCAGCTCAAATGTCAAGTTGTAACCCAATTTAAATGGGAATGCATTTCCCCCAAATCATCCACGTCTCTTACATTATTCATGAGTCATTGCCTTTTACATCACTTTAATCGTTGTGATGCTTGTAGTCTTATCGTGATTGTATTCAAGGTGCCTCAGATTCACATAATTCTGGAATGGTAATGTGGTGCTACAATGGTATGTATTTATGTAAAACTAAAAAGAAGACCTTCATTTTGTTGCAGTGTTAAACAATATGGCACGCAAGGCCAAACAGTGCACAGCTATCAATTCCAGCACAAACTGTGATATGTACTGTCCAAAAGATTTATGTCCTCCCCAGGATACAAAACTCGGGTCTCCTGCACACCACAGGAGATTAAGGGCCCTATTTTACACCTGCCGCTAAATGGTGCTAGACACGGCGCAGTTATCATTGCTAGTTTACGGAACAGTTATTATTTTCACTCCTGGCGCCCATGTTATATAGTTGCCAAATGGACTTGGTAGCTATGCAAATGTGCGCTCATGGATGTAGTTGTGGGTCTTAAAATGATGTGTGGTGTGGCGTATTGCTACGTACATACAGTTGGAGGCCATCGATATTGTCCTTTTCTTTTTGCTGAGGTTTGCGTGATCTGCGCAAAAGGACAGTTAACCCATTTTGGGCGGGAACCCCTTTTGGTGTGTTAAACATTGTTATAATTTAGCTATTGAAAAATAGCAGATCTACAAGCTCATAGCGCGCCACCGAGTGGCGCGCTACGAGCTTGTAGGTCTGCTATTTTTGAAAAATCGTGAAAATATTTATTTCAGAAAACTGGAGGATTTAGAAGGTTTTTTTTTTAATTTTGAGGTCAGGCCTAAATGGGTCAAATGATAAGGGACAATATCAGTGGCACCTAACTGTAACCATGAAATAACCAAGGAATCTGATGAAAGGAAAGGTCCCAACGTCATTTTCAATTCCAGCCGGCAGATTCGTTGCACTGGGTGGCAAACTGCAGCCCAAACTTCATATAAAATAACCATAATATAAATAAACCAAATATAAATAACCAGGACTCCTGCTGCCAGTTATCAAATGATTTGCCTGCTGCCAGTTATCAAATGATTTGCCTGCTGCCAGTTATCAAATGATTTTCCTGAAAGGAACAGCAATATCGTAGCATAATACCGGTTACCTTCATTTATAATGATGGATGGATCACATAACACGCAGCATGTCTCAGATTGAAGGAGAGATGATATGTGAGATCTGAGCCGAGGAAGGTGATATATACTGTAGTACTTCACAACACACTGCATTTGACAGTCTCCCTAAAAAAGAA
This sequence comes from Electrona antarctica, assembly GCF_951216825.1. Taxonomy (NCBI): domain Eukaryota; kingdom Metazoa; phylum Chordata; class Actinopteri; order Myctophiformes; family Myctophidae; genus Electrona; species Electrona antarctica. The sequence goes on along the minus strand of NW_027638042.1, from coordinate 2,279 downwards.
AAAAAGTATCTGTTGCAGATACGTTGTACAGAAAAGCTTTTCACATGCAGCACACACTGGAAATGTATCCACTCCTGTGCTATACTTGGACTAAACTGAGGAAAGAAATAACACTCCCTCGCTCGCCCCCCTCTTTTTGTTTTGTTTTACCCTTTCTTTGTATGTGGCACCCTGTGCAAATGTGCAAATGCAAAGTTCCATTGTTAGCAGCAATCACAAAAGCCCTTTTGCTATACCTAGTTGCTACTAAAAAGGCTGTCACAACAAACACTCCAAGCCACACTGGGGGAAGAATGAGACTTTGTTCACAGTCTACAGACAGTGTATTGTGGTGTTTGTGCACCTTGTTATGACAGAACGGGCCTTGTTTTGTGTTGCTGTACCATATATCCCGATGTAATGCGTCTTTGATGTCTGTCCCTTTAACACTCAAGAGTGTAAAGGCGGACCTGTAATTGCTCAGTTATACTTCCATCGTACGACGGTGTCCCGTAGCAAAATCTCAGCTCGACAAGCTCACAACGTGTCACATTGAGACACGTTGTGAGCTTGTAGATCAGCTATTGTTTTGGCACCATCGTGCTAAAAAAGTACAAATCAGGCTAACTCTGAGGATTTTACTATGCAGGGCCAAGCCCTCATAGTAGTCTTTGATTCTCTTCCTCCTCTGCGTTGGGTGTTTTCCTTTCTCCACCCTTATATTTACCTCAAGTTCGTAGAACACAAACAACCATCCCAGTAATTGGAGCCTTTAGGCATTCTGATTTGTTGGTTGGAAGCTTGATCTGGTGCCTGTTGGTGGGGGGTCCCTGGTGCAGACGTAAACATCACAGTGCAAGATCGCACACTCGCATACCACCACTTACACATACATCATGAAGACCTACATGCATGCACTGTATGTACAGTATGTGTACATACTGTATTACACAGATACGTGCACACACCTGGATGCACACACAATCGTACAGAAAAAAAAATCTCCCCTTGCACCTGCACGCACGCGCACGCGCACACACACCTCTATGCACTACAAAGAGTCTTTGAGCAAAGGGGATGTGTATTTGCACTAATTCCCACAATCCCCCTGTCTTCCTTCTGTAAGTGCTCTCAGAAAGAAGACTCCCTGCTGCGCTGAACTCGTATGCCATCTCTCTCTTTCTCTCTTTCTCTACCGCTCTCTCTCGTGGTGGAATGGTAGGTCACTGTGGTGCAGGAATTTAAAATGGGGGCCCGAGTGTGAAAGGAATGGTTTCATGTGAACTGTTCTTGTAGAGTCGGTAGCACAAGGCTCAAGCCAAGGTTTCTTTATTGTTACATGTTGTGTATACGGATACAAGAGAGTAGACAATTATTTTCTTCAGGTTCCTGATGTAGTGGGTTTGTGGTGGGTTGAGACGGGGGAAGAGCCTTTGTGTATGTCCTTATTGTTGTTGTGTACTGTACTGTACTGTACTTTTATTGTATGTTGTGCCTTAAGGACTCCCTTGAAAACGAGTTGCTGCAACTCAAGGGACTATCCTTCAGGGACATTTCAAAATAAAATTCCTCAGACGTCGGATGTGGAATGTTCTCAATGCTGCACATGCACGAGAGAGAGAGACCCATTAAAAAGCATGTCATTTTAGATTTTAACCACTTATGTTGGCTATTCAAAAATAGCAGATAAGCTTCTAGATTTGCCTATTTTTAGATTTAGAAGACATTTTCAGAATATAATTACTTAATTGGTGAAGGGAGGTATAAGTGGTCACAGCACAATACGCTCTCACCTGCAGGGTCTCCGCTGAGAACGCTACTTTTTCAACCTTTTATTTTCCACCCAATATCCCTCACAGCCGCTTGCAATCCATTATTTAAACACGAGACATCTAACCTTAAAGTGCTTGTGGAAGCAAGCTCGAGCACTTGGGCCAGCCAATAAAGGGCGGTTGGTTCAGTAGTACAGTAAGTAATGTGCCCCCGGCGTTGAAAAGTTGAAGTAATTGCCCATTAGAGATTAAGTGAAAGGAACAAAAAGAGTATGAGAGCATGCAATTACATGCTCAAATAGTCACTCGTCACTGAGAGCGTGACTCGGGAGATGCAGCGAGCGTTAGCCCCACGCAACGCACTGTAGGCTTAATGTACGCTTCAAATAATCATTGAACAATTACTATTGTAGGCCAGGTTCTCACAGTGGGGTCCGGGGACCTCCAGTGGTCCTTGGATACCGGGGGTCCCCAGCAAAATGTGTTAATACATTTTAATCACTTCATCCAGATATTATATGTTCACTA
>NW_027638043.1:0-7258 GCF_951216825.1 Electrona antarctica | reverse complement strand
ATGCTTTAAAGATAGACCACCTGGGTTAGGGTTAGGGTTAGGGTTAGACCACCTGGGGCTTTGGCCTTCCTGTGTGACTGATAATAGACCACCTGGGGCTTTGGCCTTCCTGTGTGACTGATAAGTGTGACTTCCTGTGTGACTGATAAGTGACAGAGGAGCCTTTCTTTAGGGGAGGAGGCTACGGTTTGTCTCTATGCATTTTATTAGGACTACAGTGACTGTCACAGTTGGGGGTCTTTGACTTCCCCCCCGACACACACACACACACACACACACACACACACACACACACACACACACACACACACACACACACACAAACACACACACACACACACACACACACACACACACACACACACACACACACACACACACACACACACACACACACACAGGGACAAAGGTGACACACACTGCATGTTATAGATGTATAAAGAGATGGGCCTCAATATGCTGTAACGGTATGGAACGGATGCTTGTACCTGATGTAACTATATGGAAGATGCCTTGTTTGAATAAATGATGGACTTTGCCTGGGATTTCTCAAACTCATTTCAACGTAGACAGACAATAAGACGTGAAACATGTCTTATTGTCTGTCACATCACCTGCAACAGTTTTAACCCACATGTGTGTTCGTCAGCCACAGTTTTAACCCACATGTGTGTCCGTCAGCCACAGTTTTAACCCACATGTGTGTTCGTCAGCCACAGTTTTAACCCACATGTGTGTTCGTCAGCCACAGTTTTAACCCACATGTGTGTTCGTCAGCCACAGTTTTAACCCACATGTGTGTTCGTCAGCCACAGTTTTAACCCACATGTGTGTTCGTCAGCCACAGTTTTAACCCAACCGCATTACAGTCACAGAAAACCTCCCAATAATAGAATATTGGCCATTTGAAAATAGCCGATCTACAAGCTCTAATAGCCGATCTACAAGCTCTAATAGCCGATCTACAAGCTCACATTGTGTCCAGATCTACAAGGAGCTCACATTGTGTTCAGATCTACAAGGAGCTCACATTGTGTCCACATTGTAGCTCACATTGTGTCCAGATGTTTGTACATTTGAAAACAGAGCATTTCTACGTTGCAGTATTGATACTTTTACTTAAGTAAGAAATGTGAGTACTTTTCCACCCCTGGTTGTGTAGGCTAGTCTTTTATTTAGTAGTAGTCTGGTTTGTCCTGGTTTCCTGTGTTGCTGCTGTTACCAGCCTTTTATTTTGTAGTAATCTAGCAGGTGTCCTGTGTTACTCATGTTTTCTGTCTTGTCTCAGTCCTGTAATTAGCCTAGCTGTGTGTTTAGCTACAGTGATTAGCCTAGCTGTGTGTTTAGCTACAGTGATTAGCCTAGCTGTGTGTTTAGCTACAGTGATTAGCCTAGCTGTGTGTTTAGCTACAGTGATTAGCCTAGCTGTGTGTTTAGCTACAGTGATTAGCCTAGCTGTGTGTTTAGCTACAGGGATTAGCCTAGCTGTGTGTTTAGCTACAGTGATTAGCCTAGCTGTGTGTTTAGCTACAGTGATTAGCCTAACTGTGTGTTTAGCTAAAAAATGGTGCATTTATATAGCGCCTTTATCCAAGGCGCTTTACATAGATTGTGCATTACATTCACCCATTCACACACACATTCATACACCGATTGCAGCGGAAGCCATGCAAGGTACCAACCAGCACATCGGGAGCAATTTGGGGTTCAGTGTCTTGCCCAAGGACACTTCGTCATGTAGACAGGAGGAGCCGGGATTTGAACCGCCGACCCATGGATCATTGGACGACCTGCTCTACCTCCTGAGCCACAGCCGCAGTGATTAGCCTAGCTGTGTGTTTAGCTACAGTGATTAGCCTAGCTGTGTGTTTAGCTACAGTGATTAGCCTAGCTGTGTGTTTAGCTACAGTGATTAGCCTAGCTGTGTGTTTAGCTACAGTGATTAGCCTAGCTGTGTGTTTAGCTACAGTGATTAGCCTAGCTGTGTGTTTAGCTACAGTGATTAGCATAGCTGTGTGTTTAGCTACAGTGATTAGCCTAGCTGTGTGTTTAGCTACAGTGATTAGCCTAGCTGTGTGTTTAGCTACAGTGATTAGCCTAGCTGTGTTTGTTTTGCCAACGGTGTCTTTTTAGTCTTGTAGACAAGTCCCAAACTTTGTAGCTCAAGAACCCCAGAAAATCAATTAGACATTTGCGTTGGGGACCCAAATTAGTGAAAATAGCAGATCTAAAAGCTCTAATAGCAGATCTACAAGCTCCACCACAACACATCACTTCATAATGCTGGTTCTGGTTTGCTTGTTTCCGGCCTGATGACTACAAACAGACTATAGACTACACCATGATGTGAGTTACCATCCTGATGACTACAAACAGACTATAGACTACAACATGATGTGAGTTACCATCCTGATGACTACAAACAGACTATAGACTACAACATGATGTGAGTTACCATCCTGATGACTACAAACAGACTATAGACTACACCATGATGTGAGTTACCATCCTGATGACTACAAACAGACTATAGACTACACCATGATGTGAGTTACCATCCTGATGACTACAAACAGACTATAGACTACACCATGATGTGAGTTACCATCCTGATGACTACAAACAGACTATAGACTACACCATGATGTGAGTTACCATCCTGATGACTACAAACAGACTATAGACTACACCATGATGTGAGTTACCATCCTGATGACTACAAACAGACTATAGACTACACCATGATGTGAGTTACCATCCTGATGACTACAAACAGACTATAGACTACAACATGATGTGAGTTACCATCCTGATGACTACAAACAGACTATAGACTACAGTATGATGTGAGTTACCATCCTGATGACTACAAACAGACTATAGACTACAACATGATGTGAGTTACCATCCTGATGACTACAAACAGACTATAGACTACACCATGATGTGAGTTACCATCCTGATGACTACAAACAGACTATAGACTACAACATGATGTGAGTTACCATCCTGATGACTACAAACAGACTATAGACTACACCATGATGTGAGTTACCATCCTGATGACTACAAACAGACTATAGACTACAACATGATGTGAGTTACCATCCTGATGACTACAAACAGACTATAGACTACACCATGATGTGAGTTACCATCCTGATGACTACAAACAGACTATAGACTACAGTATGATGTGAGTTACCATCCTGATGACTACAAACAGACTATAGACTACACCATGATGTGAGTTACCATCCTGATGACTACAAACAGACTATAGACTACAACATGATGTGAGTTACCATCCTGATGACTACAAACAGACTATAGACTACACCATGATGTGAGTTACCATCCTGATGACTACAAACAGACTATAGACTACAGTATGATGTGAGTTACCATCCTGATGACTACAAACAGACTATAGACTACACCATGATGTGAGTTACCATCCTGATGACTACAAACAGACTATAGACTACAACATGATGTGAGTTACCATCCTGATGACTACAAACAGACTATAGACTACAACATGATGTGAGTTACCATCCTGATGACTACAAACAGACTATAGACTACACCATGATGTGAGTTACCATCCTGATGACTACAAACAGACTATAGACTACAACATGATGTGAGTTACCATCCTGATGACTACAAACAGACTATAGACTACAGTATGATGTGAGTTACCATCCTGATGACTACAAACAGACTATAGACTACAGTATGATGTGAGTTACCATCCTGATGACTACAAACAGACTATAGACTACAACATGATGTGAGTTACCATCCTGATGACTACAAACAGACTATAGACTACAGTATGATGTGAGTTACCATCCTGATGACTACAAACAGACTATAGACTACAACATGATGTGAGTTACCATCCTGATGACTACAAACAGACTATAGACTACACCATGATGTGAGTTACCATCCTGATGACTACAAACAGACTATAGACTACAACATGATGTGAGTTACCATCCTGATGACTACAAACAGACTATAGACTACAACATGATGTGAGTTACCATCCTGATGACTACAAACAGACTATAGACTACAGTATGATGTGAGTTACCATCCTGATGACTACAAACAGACTATAGACTACAACATGATGTGAGTTACCATCCTGATGACTACAAACAGACTATAGACTACACCATGATGTGAGTTACCATCCTGATGACTACAAACAGACTATAGACTACAGTATGATGTGAGTTACCATCCTGATGACTACAAACAGACTATAGACTACACCATGATGTGAGTTACCATCCTGATGACTACAAACAGACTATAGACTACAACATGATGTGAGTTACCATCCTGATGACTACAAACAGACTATAGACTACAACATGATGTGAGTTACCATCCTGATGACTACAAACAGACTATAGACTACACCATGATGTGAGTTACCATCCTGATGACTACAAACAGACTATAGACTACACCATGATGTGAGTTACCATCCTGATGACTACAAACAGACTATAGACTACAACATGATGTGAGTTACCATCCTGATGACTACAAACAGACTATAGACTACAGTATGATGTGAGTTACCATCCTGATGACTACAAACAGACTATAGACTACAGTATGATGTGAGTTACCATCCTGATGACTACAAACAGACTATAGACTACAACATGATGTGAGTTACCATCCTGATGACTACAAACAGACTATAGACTACAGTATGATGTGAGTTACCATCCTGATGACTACAAACAGACTATAGACTACAACATGATGTGAGTTACCATCCTGATGACTACAAACAGACTATAGACTACACCATGATGTGAGTTACCATCCTGATGACTACAAACAGACTATAGACTACAACATGATGTGAGTTACCATCCTGATGACTACAAACAGACTATAGACTACAACATGATGTGAGTTACCATCCTGATGACTACAAACAGACTATAGACTACAGTATGATGTGAGTTACCATCCTGATGACTACAAACAGACTATAGACTACAACATGATGTGAGTTACCATCCTGATGACTACAAACAGACTATAGACTACACCATGATGTGAGTTACCATCCTGATGACTACAAACAGACTATAGACTACAGTATGATGTGAGTTACCATCCTGATGACTACAAACAGACTATAGACTACAACATGTTGTGAGTTACCATCCTGATGACTACAAACAGACTATAGACTACAACATGATGTGAGTTACCATCCTGATGACTACAAACAGACTATAGACTACACCATGATGTGAGTTACCATCCTGATGACTACAAACAGACTATAGACTACAGTATGATGTGAGTTACCATCCTGATGACTACAAACAGACTATAGACTACAGTATGATGTGAGTTACCATCCTGATGACTACAAACAGACTATAGACTACAGTATGATGTGAGTTACCATCCTGATGACTACAAACAGACTATAGACTACACCATGATGTGAGTTACCATCCTGATGACTACAAACAGACTATAGACTACAGTATGATGTGAGTTACCATCCTGATGACTACAAACAGACTATAGACTACACCATGATGTGAGTTACCATCCTGATGACTACAAACAGACTATAGACTACAGTATGATGTGAGTTACCATCCTGATGACTACAAACAGACTATAGACTACAACATGATGTGAGTTACCATCCTGATGACTACAAACAGACTATAGACTACAACATGATGTGAGTTACCATCCTGATGACTACAAACAGACTATAGACTACACCATGATGTGAGTTACCATCCTGATGACTACAAACAGACTATAGACTACACCATGATGTGAGTTACCATCCTGATGACTACAAACAGACTATAGACTACAACATGATGTGAGTTACCATCCTGATGACTACAAACAGACTATAGACTACAGTATGATGTGAGTTACCATCCTGATGACTACAAACAGACTATAGACTACAGTATGATGTGAGTTACCATCCTGATGACTACAAACAGACTATAGACTACAACATGATGTGAGTTACCATCCTGATGACTACAAACAGACTATAGACTACAGTATGATGTGAGTTACCATCCTGATGACTACAAACAGACTATAGACTACAACATGATGTGAGTTACCATCCTGATGACTACAAACAGACTATAGACTACACCATGATGTGAGTTACCATCCTGATGACTACAAACAGACTATAGACTACAACATGATGTGAGTTACCATCCTGATGACTACAAACAGACTATAGACTACAACATGATGTGAGTTACCATCCTGATGACTACAAACAGACTATAGACTACAGTATGATGTGAGTTACCATCCTGATGACTACAAACAGACTATAGACTACAACATGATGTGAGTTACCATCCTGATGACTACAAACAGACTATAGACTACACCATGATGTGAGTTACCATCCTGATGACTACAAACAGACTATAGACTACAGTATGATGTGAGTTACCATCCTGATGACTACAAACAGACTATAGACTACAACATGTTGTGAGTTACCATCCTGATGACTACAAACAGACTATAGACTACAACATGATGTGAGTTACCATCCTGATGACTACAAACAGACTATAGACTACACCATGATGTGAGTTACCATCCTGATGACTACAAACAGACTATAGACTACAGTATGATGTGAGTTACCATCCTGATGACTACAAACAGACTATAGACTACAGTATGATGTGAGTTACCATCCTGATGACTACAAACAGACTATAGACTACAGTATGATGTGAGTTACCATCCTGATGACTACAAACAGACTATAGACTACAACATGATGTGAGTTACCATCCTGATGACTACAAACAGACTATAGACTACAGTATGATGTGAGTTACCATCCTGATGACTACAAACAGACTATAGACTACACCATGATGTGAGTTACCATCCTGATGACTACAAACAGACTATAGACTACAGTATGATGTGAGTTACCATCCTGATGACTACAAACAGACTATAGACTACAACATGATGTGAGTTACCATCCTGATGACTACAAACAGACTATAGACTACAACATGATGTGAGTTACCATCCTGATGACTACAAACAGACTATAGACTACACCATGATGTGAGTTACCATCCTGATGACTACAAACAGACTATAGACTACAACATGATGTGAGTTACCATCCTGATGACTACAAACAGACTATAGACTACAACATGATGTGAGTTACCAT
>NW_027638044.1:417500-456210 GCF_951216825.1 Electrona antarctica | reverse complement strand
CTCTCTCTCTCTCTCTCTCTCTCTCTCTCTCTCTCTCTCTCTCTCTCTCTCTCTCTCTCTCTCTCTCTCTCTCTCTCTCTCTGCACCCTCTCTCATGGGTCCTTATTGGTAGGTTAATATCCACAGTTTATCTGTAGCGGTCCGCAATTAACCTATTGTTCAAGCTTCACACTCGGCACCAATACAAATGAAATCACCAGTCCGCACTGGACTAGTAGGCTGATATATGTATTATTGGATGCAGCAGAGCAGAGCCTTTGCTCGCTGCAGTTGATGCAACAAGTTGTTAACAGTGATATATATGAACAATCAGATTTATATCCGTGTAGTTTCCATGCAGGCACAAGATGCATTTCTCACCTAATTAGAGTAAAAATGATATGCGCTAATGAGCGGTGACGTCATCGTTTCTCAAAATCTCCGTTTCACATGACTACACAGCTCCACTGATCCGGATATTTTCGAAAATCTTCACTTATTTATCCGTTTCCAAAAACCTCCGTTTGAGTGAGCTTGTAGATCTACTTCTACACTGCTGCTGTGAGCTTGTAGATCTACTTCTACACTGCTGCTGTGGGCTTGCAGATCTACTGTGTCTACACTGCTGCTGTGAGCTTGTAGATCTACTTCTACACTGCTGCTGTGGGCTTGTAGATCTACTTCTACACTGCTGCTGTGGGCTTGTAGATCTACTTCTACACTGCTGCTGTGGGCTTGTAGATCTACTGTGTCTACACTGCTGCTGTGGGCTTGTAGATCTACTGTGTCTACACTGCTGCTGTGAGCTTGTAGATCTACTTCTACACTGCTGCTGTGAGCTTGTAGATCTACTTCTACACTGCTGCTGTGGGCTTGTAGATCTACTTCTACACTGCTGCTGTGGGCTTGTAGATCTACTTCTACACTGCTGCTGTGAGCTTGTAGATCTACTTCTACACTGCTGCTGTGGGCTTGTAGATCTACTTCTACACTGCTGCTGTGGGCTTGTAGATCTACTGTGTCTACACTGCTGCTGTGAGCTTGTAGATCTACTGTGTCTACACTGCTGCTGTGAGCTTGTAGATCTACTTCTACACTGCTGCTGTGGGCTTGTAGATCTACTTCTACACTGCTGCTGTGAGCTTGTAGATCTACTTCTACACTGCTGCTGTGGGCTTGTAGATCTACTGTGTCTACACTGCTGCTGTGAGCTTGTAGATCTACTTCTACACTGCTGCTGTGGGCTTGTAGATCTACTTCTACACTGCTGCTGTGAGCTTGTAGATCTACTTCTACACTGCTGCTGTGGGCTTGTAGATCTACTGTGTCTACACTGCTGCTGTGAGCTTGTAGATCTACTTCTACACTGCTGCTGTGAGCTTGTAGATCTACTTCTACACTGCTGCTGTGGGCTTGTAGATCTACTGTGTCTACACTGCTGCTGTGAGCTTGTAGATCTACTTCTACACTGCTGCTGTGGGCTTGTAGATCTACTTCTACACTGCTGCTGTGAGCTTGTAGATCTACTTCTACACTGCTGCTGTGGGCTTGTAGATCTGCTGTGTCTACACTGCTGCTGTGAGCTTGTAGATCTACTTCAACACTCCTGCTGTGGGCTTGTAGATCTGCTGTGTCTACACTGCTGCTGTGAGCTTGTAGATCTGCTGTGTCTCAACATGAATACCATTTTAAATTAATCTGATCCTTCAGGTGGAACATATTCTCTATTTGTGTGTGTGTGTGTGTGTGTGTGTGTGTGTGTGTGTGTGTGTGTGTGTGTGTGTGTGTGTGTGTGTGTGTGTGTGTGTGTGTGTGTGTGTGTGTGTGTGTGTGTGTGTGTGTGTGTGTGTGTGTGTGTGTTATACTATCAGCATAGTAGTAGGCTATAGATATAAAATAGTCCCATTTCATGGTAATTTACAAGACACAGTGTGGTATAATGTCTAAACGTAACAGTCAGGCAAGGCAAGCTGTACATTATAACAACTAGACCTGTACGTGCCCGTCGCAGTCGGCCACCGGCCTACTTGTGAACGATGCAACTTGGGAACCTAATGATATACGTTGTCATAGCACCCGTTTTAACTGTCAGCCGGTGTCTATGTTTATGTTTATGTCTATTGAAGGATCCCCATTAGAGACACATGACTGAGCCTCTAGTCTTCCTGGGGTCCTGAATAAAACAAATACAATACAAATGTACTAAAAATACAATTTAAAATAAAAAACAGAACAAAATAAAAACAAATTCACATTATAAATCAAAAGAACAAATTCGCAAATCACAGTTCAGTTATGTACTTGGCAAATTGGCAAGGTATATCTTGATATTCTTTTTGAAAGTAATTTTGTTATGAATTGTAGATAAGATGTTTTTGGGCAGTGCATTCCAGAGAGTTATTGACATATATACCAGTGTGTTTAAGACAGTTTGATTTTGGTGTTGTTTTTATTCTTATGTTGCCAGAAGCTGCTCCTCTGGTGTTGTAACCATGTTCAGAAGTCATTTTTAACTGGTGAGCCAAGCTATACGGCTTACCAGTGGAAATAATGTTCTGCGGTAGCATTAGAAGACTCACTGCTAATTTCTTTTCAACCATTAGCCATGCCAGATGTTCGTGCATATATATATAACTAATACTTGTCCGGTATGAACAGCCTAGTGCCAGACGAGCCGCTTTATTCTGAGCAACTTATTCAAATCAGATTTTGTAGCTGATGACCAGATAACAGGGCAATATTCTAAATGAGACAAAACCAAAGAATGAATAACAGATTTCATTATACAGGGAGTGATGAAAGCAGAACACTTCCTAGTCATACCGATTCCTCTTCCCATTTTGATGACAATATTATTGATATGTTTGGACCAAGATAAAGAGCTATCTATGGTTACTCCCAGAAGTTTTATAGTGTTCACCTGTTCAATTTGTGTGGAGACCAACATGGAGATCTGTGTATGTGCCTGTGTGTGTGAAGACTGCAAACTGAAAAGTGTACTTGGCAATCAATTGGGCCCACTGGCACAGCCTCAATTAGCTGAGACAGAGGCTGGAAATTGCACAGGTGAAAGGAGTTGGCCTCATTAGGCCCACTGGCAGAGCCTGGCCCAGGTGAAAGGAGGTGGCCTCATTAGGCCCACTGGCAGAGCCTGGCCCAGGCGAAAGGAGTTGGCCTCATTAGGCCCACTGGCAGAGCCTGACCAGGTGAAAGGAGTTGGCCTCATTAGGCCCACTGGCAGAGCCTGACCAGGTGAAAGGAGTTGGCCTCATTAGGCCCACTGGCAGAGCCTGGCCCAGGTGAAAGGAGTTGGCCTCATTAGGCCCACTGGCAGAGCCTGACCAGGTGAAAGGAGTTGGCCTCATTAGGCCCACTGGCAGAGCCTGACCAGGTGAAAGGAGTTGGCCTCATTAGGCCCACTGGCAGAGCCTGGCCCAGGTGAAAGGAGTTGGCCTCATTAGGCCCACTGGCAGAGCCTGGCCCAGGTGAAAGGAGTTGGCCTCATTAGGCCCACTAGCAGAGCCTGACCAGGTGAAAGGAGTTGGCCTCATTAGGCCCACTGGCAGAGCCTGTAGATCTACTTCTACACTGCTGCTGTGAGCTTGTAGATCTACTGTGTCTACACTGCTGCTGTGGGCTTGTAGATCTACTGTGTCTACACTGCTGCTGTGGGCTTGTAGATCTACTTCTACACTGCTGCTGTGGGCTTGTAGATCTACTTCTACACTGCTGCTGTGGGCTTGTAGATCTACTGTGTCTACACTGCTGCTGTGGGCTTGTAGATCTACTGTGTCTACACTGCTGCTGTGAGCTTGTAGATCTACTTCTACACTGCTGCTGTGAGCTTGTAGATCTACTTCTACACTGCTGCTGTGGGCTTGTAGATCTACTTCTACACTGCTGCTGTGGGCTTGTAGATCTACTTCTACACTGCTGCTGTGAGCTTGTAGATCTACTTCTACACTGCTGCTGTGGGCTTGTAGATCTACTTCTACACTGCTGCTGTGGGCTTGTAGATCTACTTCTACACTGCTGCTGTGGGCTTGTAGATCTACTTCTACACTGCTGCTGTGGGCTTGTAGATCTACTGTGTCTACACTGCTGCTGTGAGCTTGTAGATCTACTTCTACACTGCTGCTGTGAGCTTGTAGATCTACTTCTACACTGCTGCTGTGAGCTTGTAGATCTACTGTGTCTACACTGCTGCTGTGAGCTTGTAGATCTACTTCTACACTGCTGCTGTGGGCTTGTAGATCTACTTCTACACTGCTGCTGTGAGCTTGTAGATCTACTTCTACACTGCTGCTGTGGGCTTGTAGATCTACTGTGTCTACACTGCTGCTGTGAGCTTGTAGATCTACTTCTACACTGCTGCTGTGAGCTTGTAGATCTACTTCTACACTGCTGCTGTGGGCTTGTAGATCTACTGTGTCTACACTGCTGCTGTGAGCTTGTAGATCTACTTCTACACTGCTGCTGTGGGCTTGTAGATCTACTTCTACACTGCTGCTGTGAGCTTGTAGATCTACTTCTACACTGCTGCTGTGGGCTTGTAGATCTGCTGTGTCTACACTGCTGCTGTGAGCTTGTAGATCTACTTCAACACTCCTGCTGTGGGCTTGTAGATCTGCTGTGTCTACACTGCTGCTGTGAGCTTGTAGATCTGCTGTGTCTCAACATGAATACCATTTTAAATTAATCTGATCCTTCAGGTGGAACATATTCTCTATTTGTGTGTGTGTGTGTGTGTGTGTGTGTGTGTGTGTGTGTGTGTGTGTGTGTGTGTGTGTGTGTGTGTGTGTGTGTGTGTGTGTGTGTGTGTGTGTGTGTGTGTGTGTGTGTGTGTGTGTGTGTGTGTGTGTGTTATACTATCAGCATAGTAGTAGGCTATAGATATAAAATAGTCCCATTTCATGGTAATTTACAAGACACAGTGTGGTATAATGTCTAAACGTAACAGTCAGGCAAGGCAAGCTGTACATTATAACAACTAGACCTGTACGTGCCCGTCGCAGTCGGCCACCGGCCTACTTGTGAACGATGCAACTTGGGAACCTAATGATATACGTTGTCATAGCACCCGTTTTAACTGTCAGCCGGTGTCTATGTTTATGTTTATGTCTATTGAAGGATCCCCATTAGAGACACATGACTGAGCCTCTAGTCTTCCTGGGGTCCTGAATAAAACAAATACAATACAAATGTACTAAAAATACAATTTAAAATAAAAAACAGAACAAAATAAAAACAAATTCACATTATAAATCAAAAGAACAAATTCGCAAATCACAGTTCAGTTATGTACTTGGCAAATTGGCAAGGTATATCTTGATATTCTTTTTGAAAGTAATTTTGTTATGAATTGTAGATAAGATGTTTTTGGGCAGTGCATTCCAGAGAGTTATTGACATATATACCAGTGTGTTTAAGACAGTTTGATTTTGGTGTTGTTTTTATTCTTATGTTGCCAGAAGCTGCTCCTCTGGTGTTGTAACCATGTTCAGAAGTCATTTTTAACTGGTGAGCCAAGCTATACGGCTTACCAGTGGAAATAATGTTCTGCGGTAGCATTAGAAGACTCACTGCTAATTTCTTTTCAACCATTAGCCATGCCAGATGTTCGTGCATATATATATAACTAATACTTGTCCGGTATGAACAGCCTAGTGCCAGACGAGCCGCTTTATTCTGAGCAACTTATTCAAATCAGATTTTGTAGCTGATGACCAGATAACAGGGCAATATTCTAAATGAGACAAAACCAAAGAATGAATAACAGATTTCATTATACAGGGAGTGATGAAAGCAGAACACTTCCTAGTCATACCGATTCCTCTTCCCATTTTGATGACAATATTATTGATATGTTTGGACCAAGATAAAGAGCTATCTATGGTTACTCCCAGAAGTTTTATAGTGTTCACCTGTTCAATTTGTGTGGAGACCAACATGGAGATCTGTGTATGTGCCTGTGTGTGTGAAGACTGCAAACTGAAAAGTGTACTTGGCAATCAATTGGGCCCACTGGCACAGCCTCAATTAGCTGAGACAGAGGCTGGAAATTGCACAGGTGAAAGGAGTTGGCCTCATTAGGCCCACTGGCAGAGCCTGGCCCAGGTGAAAGGAGGTGGCCTCATTAGGCCCACTGGCAGAGCCTGGCCCAGGCGAAAGGAGTTGGCCTCATTAGGCCCACTGGCAGAGCCTGACCAGGTGAAAGGAGTTGGCCTCATTAGGCCCACTGGCAGAGCCTGACCAGGTGAAAGGAGTTGGCCTCATTAGGCCCACTGGCAGAGCCTGGCCCAGGTGAAAGGAGTTGGCCTCATTAGGCCCACTGGCAGAGCCTGACCAGGTGAAAGGAGTTGGCCTCATTAGGCCCACTGGCAGAGCCTGACCAGGTGAAAGGAGTTGGCCTCATTAGGCCCACTGGCAGAGCCTGGCCCAGGTGAAAGGAGTTGGCCTCATTAGGCCCACTGGCAGAGCCTGGCCCAGGTGAAAGGAGTTGGCCTCATTAGGCCCACTAGCAGAGCCTGACCAGGTGAAAGGAGTTGGCCTCATTAGGCCCACTGGCAGAGCCTGTAGATCTACTTCTACACTGCTGCTGTGAGCTTGTAGATCTACTGTGTCTACACTGCTGCTGTGAGCTTGTAGATCTACTGTGTCTACACTGCTGCTGTGGGCTTGTAGATCTACTGTGTCTACACTGCTGCTGTGGGCTTGTAGATCTACTGTGTCTACACTGCTGCTGTGGGCTTGTAGATCTACTGTGTCTACACTGCTGCTGTGGGCTTGTAGATCTACTTCTACAGTGCGTGCGTGCGTGCGTGCGTGCGTGCGTGCGTGCGTGCGCGCGCGCATCGATGACATTGTTTTCGTCTGTCTGTCTGTCTGTCTGTTCCTTGCAGCCGCTACGTCCCTCATAGCAGTGACGCACGCATGTATTTTCAGCAGCTACATGCATCATTCCGTCTTTGCATCTTCATGTCACTGTGCTTCCATTGACAATGAATGGTAGACTGTATCTTTGTATCTTCATGTCGCTGTGCTTCCATTGACAATGAATGGTAGACTGTATCTTTGTATCTTCATGTCGCTGTGCTTCCATTGACAATGAATGGTAGACTGTATCTTTGTATCTTCATGTCGCTGTGCTTCCATTGACAATGAATGGTAGACTGTATCTTTGTATCTTCATGTCGCTGTGCTTCCATTGACAATGAATGGTAGACTGTATCTTTGTATCTTCATGTCGCTGTGCTTCCATTGACAATGAATCGTAGACTGTATCTTTGTATCTTCATGTCGCTGTGCTTCCATTGACAATGAATGGTAGACTGTATCTTTGTATCTTCATGTCGCTGTGCTTCCATTGACAATGAATGGTAGACTGTATCTTTGTATCTTCATGTCACTGTGCTTCCATTGACAATGAATGGTAGACTGTATCTTTGCATCTTCATGTCGCTGTGCTTCCATTGACAATGAATGGTAGACTGTATCTTTGTATCTTCATGTCGCTGTGCTTCCATTGACAATGAATGGTAGACTGTATCTTTGTATCTTCATGTTGCTGTGCTTCCATTGACAATGAATGTAGACTGTATGTGTGAACGCATCATAAAGCCCAAACCACACCAAAGGGTCGAGACGTTTTTTAAGGTCAACCACACCGCACCGCTTTGATGTGGTTGACTTTAAAGGGATAGTTCAGAATTTTTTTACTTAAAGGACAACTTTAGTTTTTCATGTTCATGTTTCAGGAAGTTATTAGAGAAAGTAAAAGATGAGTGTTAATATTTTTTAATTTGCTGCTTTCTTTTGTTTTAGCGATTTTAGCTATTTTTGACAGGGGGGCGAGGGCATTCGAACATGGGGCTAAATACATCTTTATTTACAAAATATTATGGCGATTTTTTTTTTATTATTTACTATAGTCCTACTAGACCCCAAGAAATTACATCTGGCCACAAAAGATCACAGGATCTACTGAATATGAAGGTAGCCTAAACAAATAGCATGGTTGTTTTTCACCAGCTGTGCGCAACTTAACACACACACAAACACACACGCACATATTAACTGTATATATGATGATTGTGGGTGTGCCAGTACAGTACAGTACAGTACAGTACAGTACAGTACAGTACAGTACAGTACAGTACAGTACAGTACAGTACAGTACAGTACAGTACAGTAGAGGGACCCCCACTCGGTAAAGTCATTTCTCAACCGTTTCGGACGTGGGGCGGCTCGCCAGAATCGGCCCGCCCCCCCTGGGCGCTTTCCTGGGGGTCTGGATTTTCCGGGGACCCCCCCGGGTCTCCCCGGGGACCCCCGGAGACCCCCACATGGTAACACTGTCATTTATCGGGGTTAAACCCTGAGCAGCCGCCCTGCGCAGCCGCCCTGCGCAGCCGCCTGTCATAGAAATTTAGACTGCAAACATATAATAATACCCCTTTATTGCACTCTGATGTTATCTTATCTGTGACACCCCTGTGGTGCTGTTTTGGTTACTTTATTACTGTCCCAAATTCCTTAGGCTATGTGGGGGTTGTCTCTTGTGGGAGTGAAACTATAAAGTCTGTGAGCCTGTGTTAGCTTTTTGAGTCAGACTGGGGTCTTCCGATGCATTGAATTGGTCATGTAAGTTCCTGACTCCTTACTCGAGTAAAATCCTAATACTTCCAAACTATGAATCCTTGTGTTGCCTCATTATTATGTCTTCCTGAGCATGTGTCCCACAGATTGCCATAACATTTTGGAGGTTTCCTACCGAGATGGTGTGCTAAATGCTGGACTTGGCGGTCGTCGGCTTGGTGAGTAAGTTCATTCTTTCGGGCTGGGCCGACGACGTGCGCAAGTGAGTATATGGGTGTCTGTTTGGATGTTCAGAAAATGAGGTATTGCTTTTATTCGGGGTTTTAAGGTATTAGTGATGAAATTTGGTTGTGATCACGATAGGCATTTTTTGATGGCCTATTTAAAAGAGGGAAACGAAAGTTTTGCCTTTCATGTGCATGCCATGAGAGACGGAGGAACAGTGTTTGGTTGGTTGAATGACTCAAGAAAAAAGAATAGTCTATTCAATAAATCACTCATTACGTTGCCTGCTGTCTAAAGAGGGGGAGAGATCCTGCCTTAGGGTATCCTTGTTGTTTTATGAAGCAACAAAAAAATTGGCTAGCCAGAGTGTGTGTGTGTGTGTGTGTGTGTGTATTGTCCTAAGTGTATGTCCAGAGTGTTACATGTATGGCCTAAAAAGGGAGACAAGTTGTCTTGCCTAAACTTCGTAGCTACTGAGAAGGGGGGTTGATCCTCGCCTTATACTAGGGTACCTTTGCTAACAGAAGCATAAAACAATTGTGAAGCGCTATGTATGGATATATCATTTGAAAATGAATGTGAATGGTCTGTCATGAAAACTGATTGAGTGTTGAATGGAGTGGTCTGCTGTATGTGAGTGTGTGAGAGACAGAAAAGGAGTGTGAGAGGAAATTGTGAAAAAGGGATGTTAAATAGTTAACAGCCTAGAATGAAAATGAAGATATGAGAATTGATATAGAGATATATTAAGGTAAAGTAATACGTTTTAAATCATATGATGTCATATGATTCTCGAGACGAGAAAATGGAAATAGTTCCAAATAGGGATAAAAATAAGGAAGTAAATAGTACCTACAGTATGTGTATGAGTGAAAATGCTCAAACTTGTGAAGAACATTTTTAGGGCCAGGAGAAGATATTTAGGTGCATTATGTACAGTTTCTGTGTCGAAATGTGGGCTAGAGTAGTCAAGGTGAAAATGGTAGTCAAAATAGTTTTAGTCTATTACCTCACTCAGTTATTCTGAGTGTGGGGCTAATAGTAGCCTTGATGAAAGAGTAGCATCGATGACTGGTTTACTAGTTATCACTTCATTTTGATCAAGTGACTGTCTAATATAGACTTATTTATCCTTAACATGGCATGGTAGCTAGCCCCTGAGGGCTGTACGGTTCCCTTCAAGGGGAGTTGTCGTGAAATTTAAAATGTAGAAAGAATTTAATCTAAATTCCCCAGGCAGGCCATGCCCTGATTGATATTAAAAGTTAGTTTAAGTGTTTAAAATTAAGTGGCTCTTTAGTTCCTAGAGAAGTGAGCCTTGCTAAGCCATGCACCATACAGTATAGGAGGCTATCGCCTGTTTTCTGTAATATACGCAGCTTGATGTATAAGTATGCCCCTGGATATTCATGTTGTAAATCGCTCTGAATTAAGAGCGTCTGCTCAATAGTAAATTGGACAGTGTGACAGTTAGTGGAGTGAGATTGAGATAAAGATTACTTGAGACTGAAAGAAAGTTTTTTTAAAATGACAGATCTACTGCGTGCGCGCGAAACTAGTTATTATAAGCACGTTGTTTAATTGTAGACAGATTGGAGAAAAGAAAAATGCCAAACAGTATGGTAATGTTAAAATGTTTAAGGTAAAACAGAATGGATAGGTAAGATTAGGATATAGGAACGCCAAATAGGCCGAAAATATTACAGAGCAGTGTATGCAATCAATACATTCAAAAGAGCTGAAAATGTTTTATGGACACATAATAGTGATTATTGTTTAAGTTGTAAACGACACTTTTGGATAAGCCAGAGCTTTTGTTTGAAGCCGTCGGCTTGTAAAAGCAGAAAAGATGCAAAGAATGTGGAGTCTTCACTCCATGTGGTACACAAATAATGCCTGGGGCTAGTGTTTTAGTCAGTTTAGGGAGAACCAGCTGGTGTTCTATTTAAGGACTTAAAGTGTAAAAAATGTAGTGTAAGTCATAAGTATACCCGGTTTGTGTTGGGTTGTAATCTACAGTATGTCTTAAAGTGTAATATACAGTAGGCCTATGTCTTAAAGTATATACAGATTTGTAATTTTGAAAGTCCAAATAAGGCATAAAATAAAATGAGTATGCCCACATGCTGATAGCTTGTGACGGTGATTGATTTGATGACATTATTTGAAGGACAGGAACCCAAAAGTTAAATATGGAATAGAATATAGCAGCTATAATTGCAAACTTTAGTGTACAGTGGATTGCAATATTATGCAAAAATAAATGTACGGCTGTCGACAACACCTCATCCTGTTCCGTTGGAAAGAGGGTACCACATGGACGGGTCCAAACTACTGGTTTTGTTTTTTCCAGTATGAGGGGGCAACTCTGTGTCAGGGTTGAGAAGAGAACGAACTGAACATTGGACATTGGTCACTAGCATTGGACATTGATGCACTGACATTTCAAACAGTGATGGGGGATCACTGGACAATGATACGATCGGAATCTGAAGGAAACAAAGATTCTTGAATCGGAATCCCGACATGAAGGAGTACGCGTTGGTGACAACTGAATGCGAAAAAAGCTGTGCTATTTTTGTGGCTGATTGTGTTTCTCTCTGCAGTATGGTGGAGGGGTGAGGTGAAGCTGACAGGTGTACATTGGGATCGAATGATAGTGAGTAGCTACAGAGTTGCATTTGTTCCACTTATGGCTGCTATAAAACAAAAATAGGTTGTATTTACTAAAATATAGTAGTGATAAATACTGTGATCTCACTGACAACTGGCAAACTCTTAAAAGCAGAGTTTGACTTTTTGTGTCCCATGCAGGCCGTAAAATTATCTTATCAGTAAACAAAGGGATTTCCAGCTGTTTCAGGGCACTTATCTAAGTTCCTGTGACATGGTCAATAAAACCCCCTTCTGGGAATAGACGTTTAAGTGCTGCCAAGAGGCTTCATTCGGCTAAAATTCAGACCAAGGTATAGTGAAAGTACAAGTTAATTTAGTTAATTAGTGGTGCCGGAGTTATGAGTAGTTTTAGCAAAAAGGTCTATTGATTACATGGCTGTTATTGATGTATTGGCTGTATGAGTTAAATTTAAGACATACTGTACTGATGTAACCTGTTTACATGATCAGATTGTGATCAAGCTTTAGGAGTAGCCTATTGTCAAGGAATTTGGGTTGACCTGGTTTAACCTTGCAAGAAGCCCAGGGCAGCTGTGTTTCTTATCTCTATGATGGTAGGCCAGCTGTGTTTTGATTAGCCTGGGGAGGGTGATACTATTTGCTGGCCTAGTGCTATTTTGAATGTTTATGACTTTGCAACATGGGCAAGGCACAACAAAAAAAACCCTTGTCCTTCTGTACACAGAAGTTTAGTGCAGAGCAAAGAGGAGATCTCATTAGCCGTATGGCTGAATGAAAAGGCATACTATGATCAGCTGCTCAGGGCAGATACTACAATACTAAATAAATTAGTGGAGTTCAATAGTATAGTACTAGATAAGTGAGATAGATCATTGAATCACTTCAGCATGTGTGTGCAGTAATTACGCTCACTCAAATAAGAAGGACAGTTAAGATAGAATAATTCTTAAAGAATGTCCTGAAGGTCATGATCAAGGTAAAATCTTAGAGGTTGAAACGGTGTAAAATCAGTCAATCTCTACATTATATTGGTTAGAGAATTAATTAGGATGCAAGTTCAGTATATTGCAGGCATAGTTTTGTTAAATAACAATTGATTTGAGTAGTATTTGTAATGATGCATGACAGTTTGGTTGACGCTATATTGTGCTATACTCTTGTCTTCAAGACCGGTAAATTTGAATTGATAAATTGAATGTGTGTCACAGATGAGATGAGATGAGATTCAACGGATTGTCAGTGTACAGTACAAGCAAAGTACAGCGGAAAGTATTTTCGCATCTCACCAATAGTGCGAACATATCAGTAGGGTGATACATTAATAAATAGGGCTACAATAGTAGGAGCAGGTATGAGCTGAATAAGGATTTGGGCAGGAAGAGAAGAACCCATTGACAAAATAGGTCATATTGTGATCTATTTTTTGGACACCCCAAGGTGGAGTATCATATGAGAAATAGAAGTATATGGTGTATATGAAATAGGACAAGGTATGTGTTTCACTGTAAACATTATTCATATACGTGTGATAAAAGGGGTTTGTTTCGAGGGACGCCTTGAAACAAACAAAAGTATGTAAGAGTGTACTAAAATTGTTATGTTTCCTGTATGAATATTCTGATCCAAGTTTTCTTAGGTTCATGTGGAGGCGATCCAGATTGATGTGACATGAGATTGATTTCTCTCATGTTTTGTGGCATGGTGTTACTAACGAAATTGACTAATCTCTGACGGAAATTGAAATTGTGCATGTGTGCATGTGCGCCGAATATTATCTTGCTGTATTTGCAGGAAAAAGTATCAAAATCTGTGAGTATTACGTGGGTAAGTTATGCAACAACTTGATGTTTCCTGGTGGAATAATTGAGCATAGGAGGATGTTCTAAATCATGTTCTGATGCAGTTATGCGATTAGTTCTGAACAACGGTATTGTTTGATGATGCCATACTAAAGAGACATATAAGAATGTGTTCAGAGATAAGATATCTACGCAATAGATAGTTGCACAAACATTGAGTCCACCATCAACATTGAAATTAGTAGTAATGTGACTGTATCTGAGCTGGAGATGACATAGCGAAGGAAATGTGATCCAGGTAGAGTAGGGCTTTTCAATGGGGTTGTAGTTTTTTCTTTCAGCTCCATAATAATGAGAAGAGTCGTGTTGGAATAACATGACGAATGATGAAGTGGATCTGATGACATGGCTAAGTATCGTTTGGGGATGATATGGAATATGTATTATGAGAAGTTGTAAATTAAGTCAACTAACTAAGGTCCACTTAGATGCGGAGTCGGGTTGAATGAATGATAGTATGTATAGACTGGTTTATGAATGAATAGTTCATTTTGGTACTTACATTTCCGTGTTTAAGAGACAGTTGTGTTACATGATCAAGCCAAAGCTTATTATGCCTATCCATGTTGAGATAACACAAGGTAATAATGTGCCAGCTGATTGTTGTGGACAGAAGATAAGTACGATTGATTAATGCAGGTTAGGTTCCAGACCCAACTTAACCTACCCATAATAGACCAGGGGTTGCTGTGACTGCTCTTGCAGGCTGGGGGCTTATATGCAGGCATGCCCACGGAGCGGGACCCGTGATTTATATAAGGTCAGGGGCCATCTCGAATGAATGCCCGGCTCCGGTTAGGTGTGGTTAATGACATATTACTCGCATTGGTTTTCTTTCTTTTTCAGAAATGAGTGGTTAGTCTGCTGTCCACGACGTGTCCACGCTGATGTCCCTACACTGGGGGATCAAGTGCTGTTAGCACTCTGGACTCTGAATCCTGCGATCATGTGCTCGGGAGCCGTTTCTGAATGATGTTGCATCACCTGTGCGGTGACAATTTCTGGTCTTTTGGAAGGCTGTGACGTGTGCAGTTCTGTCAAGTGGCCGATCTGCAAGCTCACGACATGTCTGGAGCTTGTGGAAGTGATGCACATTGGTGCTTTGAGCTCTGTGAAAGAGCTACTTCCGGTTTGGATTGCTCTGTGCGGTGTTGACCACATGGCACCTGCAGTACACTGTCTGTGATGTGTGCAAAGTGGACAGTTCTGAACGGACATTTTCTGGTGCTGAGATGTTTTTTGGTCTGAGGGGAGATGTTTTTTGGTCTGAGGGCTACGACGTTTTGCTGTATGTTTAATTTGGCTTTGCCTTGTTTTGTTTGTTTTGTTTGAAACTATTGTACCACTGTGTATCGTAGGCCTTGTGTGCGGTCGCTCTATGATGAGGGCCATGTAGGAATTTTCCCTGTTTGTCTAACCCATTGGGTTCCAGGTTTTTTGCCTACATCTGCGATGTACTGGTAAGTGGTGTTTAGGGGTTTTTAAATGTTTAAAAGTGGGGTAATGTCATAGAAATTTAGACTGCAAACATATAATAATACCCCTTTATTGCACTCTGATGTTATCTTATCTGTGACACCCCTGTGGTGCTGTTTTGGTTACTTTATTACTGTCCCAAATTCCTTAGGCTATGTGGGGGTTGTCTCTTGTGGGAGTGAAACTATAAAGTCTGTGAGCCTGTGTTAGCTTTTTGAGTCAGACTGGGGTCTTCCGATGCATTGAATTGGTCATGTAAGTTCCTGACTCCTTACTCGAGTAAAATCCTAATACTTCCAAACTATGAATCCTTGTGTTGCCTCATTATTATGTCTTCCTGAGCATGTGTCCCACAGATTGCCATAACACGCCCTGCGCAGCCGCCCTGCGCAGCCGCCCTGCACAGCCGCAGGGTTTAACCCTGAGCAGCCGCCCTGCGCAGCCGCCCTGCACAGCCGCCCTGCGCAGCCGCAGGGTTTAACCCTGAGCAGCCGCCCTGCGCAGCCGCCCTGCACAGCCGCCCTGCGCAGCCGCAGGGTTTAACCCTGAGCAGCCGCCCTGCGCAGCCGCCCTGCGCAGCCGCCCTGCGCAGCCGCCCTGCGCAGCCGCCCTGCGCAGCCGCAGGGTTTAACCCTGAGCAGCCGCCCTGCGCAGCCGCCCTGCGCAGCCGCCCTGCGCAGCCGCCCTGCGCAGCCGCAGGGTTTAACCCTGAGCAGCCGCCCTGCGCAGCCGCCCTGCGCAGCCGCCCTGCGCAGCCGCAGGGTTTAACCCTGAGCAGCCGCCCTGCGCAGCCGCCCTGCACAGCCGCCCTGTGCAGCCGCCCTGTGCAGCCGCCCTGCACAGCCGCAGGGTTTAACACGGAGAGCACTTCCGCTTTTTGGACTCCACATGTTGTTGCTTAACCATTTAGACCTGAGACCAGATTCTACAAATGTCTTCTAAATACTGACAGTTTTCTGAAAAAACCTATAGGTTTCTATATCAGTGGTTCTCAAACATATTCATGTCAAGGACCCCCAAAGTTAGATGTAATTGGCCTCCGACCCCCATCTGAAAATATGTTGTTCCAGGGACCAGAAGCAAGGATTTGAGTCAAAAACGTTCACAAGTTAAAAAAGTGGCCCCTTTTGGTCCGCGAGCCATGCTTGCGCCTCGCAGAGCCTCCTCCGTCCTCACGTGTTAACGAGGAAGTCAACGTGCAGCTACAGTCATGGTTAGGGTTAGGGTTAGGGTGCAGCTACAGTCATGGTTAGGGTTAGGGTGCAGCTACAGTCATGCCGTCCACGCAGAAAAAGAAGTCAAAAGTGACATGGTTGCATTTTACAATATGCAAAGAAGTCCACGACCACGTGGTGGAAAAATAATGTGCCACGTTATGCAAAGTTGGCACCTGTAGTAGCGAAGAGGATTCTATCCATCCCTGATTCACCTGTAGTAGTGAAGAGGATTCTATCCATCCCTGATTCACCTGTAGTAGTGAAGAGGATTCTATCCATCCCTGATTCACCTGTAGTATTGAAGAGGATTCTATCCATCCCTGATTCACCTGTAGTATTGAAGAGGATTCTATCCATCCCTGATTCACCTATAGTAGTGAAGAGGATTCTATCCATCCCTGATTCACCTGTAGTAGTGAAGAGGCTTCTATCCATCCCTGATTCACCTGTAGTAGTGAAGAGGATTCTATCCATCCTGATTCACCTGTAGTAGCGAAGAGGGTTCTATCCATCCCTGATTCACCTGTAGTAGTGAAGAGGATTCTATCCATCCTGATTCACCTGTAGTAGCGAAGAGGGTTCTATCCATCCCTGATTCACCTGTAGTAGTGAAGAGGATTCTATCCATCCTGATTCACCTGTAGTAGCGAAGAGGGTTCTATCCATCCCTGATTCACCTGTAGTAGTGAAGAGGATTCTATCCATCCCTGATTCACCTGTAGTAGTGAAGAGGATTCTATCCATCCTGATTCACCTGTAGTAGCGAAGAGGATTCTATCCATCCCTGATTCACCTGTAGTAGTGAAGAGGATTCTATCCATCCCTGATTCACCTGTAGTAGCAAAGAGGATTCTATCCATCCCTGATTCACCTGTAGTAGTGAAGAGGATTCTATCCATCCCTGATTCACCTGTAGTAGCGAAGAGGATTCTATCCATCCCTGATTCACCTGTAGTAGTGAAGAGGATTCTATCCATCCTGATTCACCTGTAGTAGTGAAGAGGATTCTATCCATCCTGATTCACCTGTAGTAGCGAAGAGGATCTATCCATCCTGATTCACCTGTAGTAGCGAAGAGGAATCTATCCATCCCTGATTCACCTGTAGTAGCAAAGAGGATTATATCCATCCCTGATTCACCTGTAGTAGCGAAGAGGATCTATCCATCCTGATTCACCTGTAGTAGTGAAGAGGATTCTATCCATCCCTGATTCACCTGTAGTAGTGAAGAGGATTCTATCCATCCCTGATTCACCTGTAGTAGCAAAGAGGATTCTATCCATCCTGATTCACCTGTAGTAGCCGATTCACCTGTAGTAGTGAAGAGGATTCTATCCATCCTGATTCACCTGTAGTAGCCGATTCACCTGTAGTAGTGAAGAGGTTTCTATCCATCCTGATTCACCTGTAGTAGTGAAGAGGGTTCTATCCATCCTGATTCACCTGTAGTAGCGAAGAGGATTCTATCCTGCCCTATGCGGGAGCTAACTATTTCCGTAGACAACGCCCTGGTAACGTCTGTCCCAACAGCCAGGAACCTTGGTGTTGTCCTGGACAGTCAGCTCTCGTTTAAAACTCACATCACAGCTGTCACTCGATCCTGTAGGTTCACACTCTATAACATACGACGAATTAGACCGTTCCTCACCCAGGAATCAGCCCAGCTCCTAATCCAGACAACAGTCTTGTCAAAACTTGACTATTGTAATTCGCTCCTTACTGGCCTACCGGCATGTGCACTTAAGCCTCTCCAACTGATCCAAAACGCCGCAGCTCGTCTGGTCTTCAACCAGCCAAAATTCTCACATGTCTCCCCCCTGCTCCGCTCCCTGCACTGGCTCCCAGTCGCTGCCCGCACAGAATACAAAACTCTGATGCTGGCATTCAAAGCAACCAAAGGTATGGCTCCCCCATATCTTGCAAGCATGATTGAACCCTACAAACCCTCCCGCGCACTCAGATCAGCCAACGCAGGAAAGCTGGAAGTACCCTCACTAAAAACGCCGGGACAACGCTCCACACGTCCCAAACTCTTCTCCCTTCTGGCCCCAAAACTGTGGAATGCACTCCCCGTTGCAATCAGAACTGCAGCATCACTCCCAATCTTCCGCCGTAGTCTGAAGACCCACCTTTTCAGACTCCATCATGGCCCATAGCACTTATCCTACCCCCTTAGATAGCACTTTTTAGACTTAGATAGCATTTGAAACAGACTTATAGCATGTCATGTAGACAGCACAATAATTGCATTGTATGTAGTCATAGCACATCATAGTACATATGTATAGCATAGTATAGTATATATGTATATTTAATATGTATAGTGTCATTATATATAGATATGTTCTA
Source organism: Electrona antarctica (assembly GCF_951216825.1). Lineage (NCBI taxonomy): Eukaryota > Metazoa > Chordata > Actinopteri > Myctophiformes > Myctophidae > Electrona > Electrona antarctica. The sequence continues at coordinate 437,870 of NW_027638044.1, read as the reverse complement.
GTTACGTTCTTAGCTTACGCATGTTTCTTGATAAATGCATTTTATATATGTGATGTATTCCCATACTTTTGTTCTTGCCTAATGTAAGTCGCTCTGGATTAAGAGCGTCTGCTAAATGCCTAAATTGTAAATTGTAAATTGTATCCATCCTGATTCACCTGTAGTAGTGAAGAGGCTTCTATCCATCCTGATTCACCTGTAGTAGCGGAGAGGTTTCTATCCATCCTGATTCACCTGTAGTAGTGAAGAGGGTTCTATCCATCCTGATTCACCTGTAGTAGCGAAGAGGATTCTATCCATCCCTGACTCCCTGCCACTACAACCCCTTCGGAGCACATCTTCTCCAAAGCGGGATTTATTGTCTCTTTTCTGCACTAATATAAGTACGGTAACTATAATATTGCACTCTCAGAGACAGAGCCGCCTTTTAGGTTGTGCGAACGGTGCGGCTGCACATGGGCCTCACAGACTCTCTCATGAGCTCTCTCTCTCTCTCTCTCATGAGCTCTCTCTCTCTATTCAATTCAATTCAAAGGGCTTTATTGACTTTACATTGCCAAAGCAATGCTCTCTCTCTCTCTCTCTCTCTCTCTCTCTCTCTCTCTCTCTCTCTCTCTCTCTCTCTCTCTCTCTCTCTCTCTCTCTCTCTCTCTCTCTCTCTCTCTCTCTCTCTCTCTCTCTCTCTCTCTCTCTCTCTCTCTCTCTCCTTTTAATTGAGATATTAACTACCGGTATTTAATTACATATTTCCATTTTGCACCAATATTATACTGCCATGTCTTAATACAGTGTTGCTTTTTACAAATAAAATAGGATTAGGGTTAGGGTTAGCTTTTGGTCCGCCAGCCATGCGTGCGCCTCGCAGCAAGCGCTCGTCTCGCTGCTGTCATAAAGCCTTGATTGAATGACGCTTTATTTCAGTTAATTTTACGGCAAGAGAAGCAAAATGCTGTTCCTTTACACCTGAGTGTGCCGTTTCCACGAAGCCTCTGAGTTTATTTCAGTTATAAATGCAAAATGCTGTTCGTCGTGTGCTGTGCTGCTTTGGATTATATATTTTTTATTTGTATTTGATGGAGAGGTAATGCCTGTGTCAGGCACTGTTTAAGAATTGCTGATTTGTTACTGTCGGATGTTTCACTTTTTTTTTATTATAGGTTGCTTAAGTCATTGTGTGTCACTGGTTTCATAAAGCCAGCTGCTGGTCCTTAGCTCTGGTCCATAGCCCTAATACCCTTTGCTGGCTCAACCCCTGCTACAGCCATCATTCACATCCCTGTAAACTCTGGTCCATAGCTCTAATACCCTATGCTGGCTCAACCCCTGCTACAGCCATCATCCCTGTAATCTCTGGTCCATAGCTCTAATACCCTTTGCTGGCTCAACCCCTGCTACAGCCATCATCCCTGTAAGCTCTGGTCCATAGCTCTAATACCCTTTGCTGGCTCAACCCCTGCTACAGCCATCATTCACATCCCTGTAAACTCTGGTCCATAGCCCTAATACCCTATGCTGGCTCAACCCCTGCTTCACATCCCTGTAAGCTCTGGCCCATAGCTCTAATACCCTATGCTGGCTCAACCCCTGCTACAGCCATCATTCACATCCCTGTAAACTCTGGTCCATAGCCCTAATACCCTATGCTGGCTCAACCCCGGCTACAGCCATCATTCACATCCCTGTAAACTCTGGTCCATAGCTCTAATACCCTATGCTGGCTCAACCCCTGCTTCACATCCCTGTAAGCTCTGGTTTATCATAGCTCTAATACCCTATGCTGGCTCAACCCCTGCTACAGCCATCATTCCTGTAAGCTCTGGTCCATAGCCCTAATACCCTATGCTGGCTCAACCCCGGCTACAGCCATCATTCACATCCCTGTAAGCCAGTAAAAAATAATAGATATTGCTAGTATTATATGTATACATCTACACAGACAATACATCTACAGGTGTGTGTGTGTGTGTGTGTGTGTGTGTGTGTGTGTGTGTGTGTGTGTGTGTGTGTGTGTGTGTGTGTGTGTGTGTGTGTGTGTGTGTGTGTGTGTGTGTGTGTGTGTGTGTGTGTGTGTGTGTGTGTGTGTGTGTGTGAGAGAGGGCGGTCCCCCCCCATGTCGGTGTCAGGTTACTAGTGCTCACGACATGAGAGCAGAGCAGCCTGGCCCTGCCTGGCAGCCTGGCAGCCTGGCCCTGCCTGGCAGCCTGGCCCTACCTGGCAGCCTGGCCCTACCTGGCAGCCTGGCCCTGCCTGGCCCTGCCTGGCCCTGCCTGGCAGCCTGGCCCTGCCTGGCAGCCTGGCCCTACCTGGCAGCCTGGCCCTGCCTGGCAGCCTGGCCCTGCCTGGCAGCCTGGCCCTGCCTGGCAGCCTGGCCCTGCCTGGCAACCTGGCCCTGCCTGGCAGCCTGGCCCTGCCTGGCAGCCTGGCCCTACCTGGCAGCCTGGCCCTACCTGGCAGCCTGGCCCTGCCTGGCAGCCTGGCCCTACCTGGCCCTACCTGGCAGCCTGGCCCTACCTGGCAGCCTGGCCCTGCCTGGCAGCCTGGCCCTACCTGGCCCTACCTGGCAGCCTGGCCCTGCCTGGCAGCCTGGCCCTACCTGGCCCTACCTGGCAGCCTGGCCCTACCTGGCAGCCTGGCCCTGCCTGGCAGCCTGGCCCTGCCTGGCAGCCTGGCCCTGCCTGGCAGCCTGGCCCTGCCTGGCAGCCTGGCCCTGCCCTGGCCCTGCCCTGGCCCTATCTGCACGAATACCTGTGTCCGTGTGCTTCAACTCCGCGGAACGGCTCGGACAACAAATCATCATAGTGATATTGATTATTACAATGAATAAACATAAACACACTAGTTCACTTGAACAATGTTGTGGTAACTAAGGTATTTGAAGAGGAATATACATTTTATAATTGCGATTATGCAACAGTTAACCTCTTAAACCCCAGGGGGATCCAGGGGGAAAATCCGCAAAATCGGAGTTGGAACCAGAGACCAATTGAGTCTCCATTGACCCGCTGAGCGCTGTTCAGAGGTGGACAGCCGCTGCCCCCGCCAGCGGGGGCAATGGGGCTCAAGAGGTTTTAAGGTGGTTGCACACTGGACGCGTTTTTTCGGAAAAAACGATGGAGAAACGCTGCTGAAAATCCAAAAAACGCGCTCGGTGTGTGGGGACCTTTACCCTAAAAAAACACCTTAACTCAATGTCACTGTAACTAAGACTTTCGAGAGAAAACATTTTTTTTTTAATGAGACTTTCACCTAGTATAAATGTGACACCAAAAGAGTAGCATAAGTTGCTATGCTACTACTGCCACCAAGCCTGCATAGAAGACAATGGGGAACGCTCATCGGCACTCTGACGTCATCATCAAGATTAGCATAACACATAGCCGTTCTTATCTCCCGAGGGGCGTGTCATTCCCCCTTATCACTTATTTTTTTGTTTTGTTGTGATAATCATCCCTACTATAGAGTGTGCTGACCATATAAGGAGTTCCTCCCTGTCTCCAGTTAACCCCTGGGGGTCAAAAAACCGTAGGTTTCATTTTTGGCTAGGTGGCCCAGCCTTCATCCAATCAGGATAGAGAGGGGCCTTCCGCCAATCATGATCGAGCGGGGGCGGGCCTCGGTGTGTGTGTGCTGTTGGCCTGTTGCATGCCCACTGTAGAGCGTGGATGTGCACATCTGGTTACCGGGGTGTACCATGTGACTGTTTCCAAATCACTGAATGCTCCTTTAATAATAGACACTTTAGGTTAGGTAGATTTTAGGATTTGGGACGTTAGTATTTAAATAATAAATACCCTTCTTTGTGTTGTTCATCATAGATGTGTTAAAGTCTAGAAGATGAGTGACTCTGGGGACACCGTGGGGGAGGAGCCTCCAGCATCCAGACATGAAGACCAACCACCAGACACCGTGGGGGAGGAGCCTCCAGCATCCAGACATGAAGACCAACCACCAGACACCGTGGGGGAGGAGCCTCCATCATCCAGACATGAAGACCAACCACCAGACACCGTGGGGGAGGAGCCTCCAGCATCCAGAAAGCTGTAAGTTTTAACTCCAGCTTGGATGTCACACACTAGACAGAATGGTGGTTAACTGGTCACATCACTAGACAGAATGGTAACAGAGGAGACAGAAACAGTGTTGTTATTGTGATGGTAACAGAGGAGACAGAAACAGTGTTGTTATTGTGATGGTAACAGAGGAGACAGAAACAGTGTTGTTATTGTGGTGGTAACAGAGGAGACAGAAACAGTGTTGTTATTGTGTTGGTAACAGAGGAGACAGAAACAGTGTTGTTATTGTGTTGGTAACAGAGGAGACAGAAACAGTGTTGTTATTGTGATGGTAACAGAGGAGACAGAAACAGTGTTGTTATTGTGATGATAACAGAGGAGACAGAAACAGTGTTGTTATTGTGATGATAACAGAGGAGACAGAAACAGTGTTGTTATTGTGATGATAACAGAGGAGACAGAAACAGTGTTGTTATTGTGATGATAACAGAGGAGACAGAAACAGTGTTGTTATTGTGATGATAACAGAGGAGACAGAAACAGTGTTGTTATTGTGATGGTAACAGAGGAGACAGAAACAGTGTTGTTATTGTGGTGGTAACAGAGGAGACAGAAACAGTGTTGTTATTGTGATGATAACAGAGGAGACAGAAACAGTGTTGTTATTGTGATGATAACAGAGGAGACAGAAACAGTGTTGTTATTGTGATGATAACAGAGGAGACAGAAACAGTGTTGTTATTGTGATGGTAACAGAGGAGACAGAAACAGTGTTGTTATTGTGGTGGTAACAGAGGAGACAGAAACAGTGTTGTTATTGTGGTGGTAACAGAGGAGACAGAAACAGTGTTGTTATTGTGGTGGTAACAGAGTTGACAGAAACAGTGTTGTTATTGTGATGGTAACAGAGGAGACAGAAACAGTGTTGTTATTGTGATGGTAACAGAGGAGACAGAAACAGTGTTGTTATTGTGGTGGTAACAGAGGAGACAGAAACAGTGTTGTTATTGTGATGGTAACAGAGGAGACAGAAACAGTGTTATTGTGATGATAACAGAGGAGACAGAAACAGTGTTGTTATTGTGATGGTAACAGAGGAGACAGAAACAGTGTTGTTATTGTGATGGTAACAGAGGAGACAGAAACAATGTTGTTATTGTGATGGTAACAGAGGAGACAGAAACAGTGTTGTTATTGTGGTGATAACAGAGGAGACAGAAACAGTGTTGTTATTGTGGTGGTAACAGAGGAGACAGAAACAGTGTTGTTATTGTGATGATAACAGAGGAGACAGAAACAGTGTTGTTATTGTGATGATAACAGAGGAGACAGAAACAGTGTTGTTATTGTGATGATAACAGAGGAGACAGAAACAATGTTGTTATTGTGATGGTAACAGAGGAGACAGAAACAGTGTTGTTATTGTGGTGGTAACAGAGGAGACAGAAACAGTGTTGTTATTGTGGTGGTAACAGAGGAGACAGAAACAGTGTTGTTATTGTGATGATAACAGAGGAGACAGAAACAGTGTTGTTATTGTGATGATAACAGAGGAGACAGAAACAGTGTTGTTATTGTGATGGTAACAGAGGAGACAGAAACAGTGTTGTTATTGTGATGGTAACAGAGGAGACAGAAACAATGTTGTTATTGTGGTGGTAACAGAGGAGACAGAAACAGTGTTGTTATTGTGATGGTAACAGAGGAGACAGAAACAGTGTTGTTATTGTGATGATAACAGAGGAGACAGAAACAATGTTGTTATTGTGGTGGTAACAGAGGAGACAGAAACAGTGTTGTTATTGTGATGGTAACAGAGGAGACAGAAACAGTGTTGTTATTGTGGTGGTAACAGAGGAGACAGAAACAGTGTTGTTATTGTGGTGGTAACAGAGGAGACAGAAACAGTGTTGTTATTGTGATGATAACAGAGGAGACAGAAACAGTGTTATTGTGATGGTAACAGAGGAGACAGAAACAGTGTTGTTATTGTGGTGGTAACAGAGGAGACAGAAACAGTGTTGTTATTGTGATGGTAACAGAGGAGACAGAAACAGTGTTGTTATTGTGATGATAACAGAGGAGACAGAAACAGTGTTGTTATTGTGATGATAACAGAGGGGACAGATACAGTGTTGTTATTGTGATGGTAACAGAGGAGACAGAAACAGTGTTGTTATTGTGATGATAACAGAGGAGACAGAAACAGTGTTGTTATTGTGATGATAACAGAGGAGACAGAAACAGTGTTGTTATTGTGATGATAACAGAGGGGACAGATACAGTGTTGTTATTGTGATGGTAACAGAGGAGACAGAAACAGTGTTGTTATTGTGATGATAACAGAGGAGACAGAAACAGTGTTGTTATTGTGATGGTAACAGAGGAGACAGAAACAGTGTTGTTATTGTGATGATAACAGAGGAGACAGAAACAGTGTTGTTATTGTGATGATAACAGAGGGGACAGATACAGTGTTGTTATTGTGGTGGTAACAGAGGAGACAGAAACAGTGTTGTTATTGTGGTGGTAACAGAGGAGACAGAAACAGTGTTGTTATTGTGATGGTAACAGAGGAGACAGAAACAGTGTTGTTATTGTGATGGTAACAGAGGAGACAGAAACAGTGTTGTTATTGTGATGATAACAGAGGAGACAGAAACAGTGTTGTTATTGTGATGATAACAGAGGAGACAGAAACAGTGTTGTTATTGTGATGATAACAGAGGAGACAGAAACAGTGTTGTTATTGTGGTGGTAACAGAGGAGACAGAAACAGTGTTGTTATTGTGGTGGTAACAGAGGAGACAGAAACAGTGTTGTTATTGTGATGGTAACAGAGGAGACAGAAACAGTGTTGTTATTGTGATGATAACAGAGGAGACAGAAACAGTGTTGTTATTGTGATGATAACAGAGGAGACAGAAACAGTGTTGTTATTGTGATGATAACAGAGGAGACAGAAACAGTGTTGTTATTGTGATGATAACAGAGGAGACAGAAACAGTGTTGTTATTGTGGTGGTAACAGAGGAGACAGAAACAGTGTTGTTATTGTGGTGTTAACAGAGGAGACAGAAACAGTGTTGTTATTGTGGTGATAACAGAGGAGACAGAAACAGTGTTGTTATTGTGATGGTAACAGAGGAGACAGAAACAGTGTTGTTATTGTGATGATAACAGAGGAGACAGAAACAGTGTTGTTAATGTGGTGGTAACAGAGGAGACAGAAACAGTGTTGTTATTGTGATGGTAACAGAGGAGACAGAAACAGTGTTGTTATTGTGGTGATAACAGAGGAGACAGAAACAGTGTTGTTATTGTGATGATAACAGAGGAGACAGAAACAGTGTTGTTATTGTGATGATAACAGAGGAGACAGAAACAGTGTTGTTAATGTGGTGGTAACAGAGGAGACAGAAACAGTGTTGTTATTGTGATGGTAACAGAGGAGACAGAAACAGTGTTGTTATTGTGATGGTAACAGAGGAGACAGAAACAGTGTTGTTATTGTGGTGGTAACAGAGGAGACAGAAACAGTGTTGTTATTGTGATGGTAACAGAGGAGACAGAAACAGTGTTGTTATTGTGGTGGTAACAGGAGACAGAAACAGTGTTGTTATTGTGGTGGTAACAGAGGAGACAGAAACAGTGTTGTTATTGTGATGATAACAGAGGAGACAGAAACAGTGTTGTTATTGTGATGATAACAGAGGAGACAGAAACAGTGTTGTTATTGTGATGGTAACAGAGGAGACAGAAACAGTGTTGTTATTGTGATGATAACAGAGGAGACAGAAACAGTGTTGTTATTGTGATGATAACAGAGGAGACAGAAACAGTGTTGTTATTGTGGTGGTAACAGAGGAGACAGAAACAGTGTTGTTATTGTGATAACAGAGGAGACAGAAACAGTGTTGTTATTGTGGTGGTAACAGAGGAGACAGAAACAGTGTTGTTATTGTGATGATAACAGAGGAGACAGAAACAGTGTTGTTAATGTGATGATAACAGAGGAGACAGAAACAGTGTTGTTGTTGTGATGATAACAGAGGAGACAGAAACAGTGTTGTTATTGTGATGGTAACAGAGGAGACAGAAACAGTGTTGTTATTGTGATGGTAACAGAGGAGACAGAAACAGTGTTGTTATTGTGATGGTAACAGAGGAGACAGAAACAGTGTTGTTATTGTGATGATAACAGAGGAGACAGAAACAGTGTTGTTATTGTGATGGTAACAGAGGAGACAGAAACAGTGTTGTTATTGTGATGGTAACAGAGGAGACAGAAACAGTGTTGTTATTGTGATGGTAACAGAGGAGACAGAAACAGTGTTGTTATTGTGATGGTAACAGAGGAGACAGAAACAGTGTTGTTATTGTGATGATAACAGAGGAGACAGAAACAGTGTTGTTATTGTGATGATAACAGAGGAGACGGAAACAGTGTTGTTATTGTGATGGTAACAGGGGTGACATAAACAATGATAACAGGGATGACAACCAGAGTCAGAGACCAGAGGCTCCAAGCAGCACAACGAGTGGCATCTACTCTCTCACTTCTACCGGACTCTCTTCAGACGTCAGTGATGAACCTGGACCTTCACGCTCAAAGTAAGATCATTTTAAACTCTAATCTTTTCGAGAATGAATAAAGGTTTCAATCAAAGGTCGGAGTCAGAATTGTTATAACGGTGATGACAGAAAAAAAGCTAAACAGAGAATACACACTGGCAGAATTCCTGAGCACTGTGACTGACCCAAAACTAAGGCAGTCCTTGACCAGGTACAGACTCTGTGAACACAGCCTTGCGATAGAGAAAGGCTGACACAGACAGACCCCGCTCCCATGGCAAGACAGACTGCACCCACTGCACGCTCCCAAGACAAGACAGACTGCACCCACTGCACGCTCCCATGACAAGACAGACTGCACCCACTGCACGCTCCCATGACAAGACATACTGCACCCACTGCACGCTCCCATGACAAGACAGACTGCACCCACTGCACGCTCCCAAGACAAGACAGACTGCACCCACTGCACGCTCCCATGACAAGACAGACTGCACCCACTGCACGCTCCCATGACAAGACATACTGCACCCACTGCACGCTCCCATGACAAGACAGACTGCACCCACTGCACGCTCCCAAGACAAGACAGACTGCACCCACTGCACGCTCCCATGACAAGACAGACTGCACCCACTGCACGCTCCCATGACAAGACAGACTGCACCCACTGCACGCTCCCATGACAAGACAGACTGCACCCACTGCACGCTCCCATGACAAGACAGACTGCACCCACTGCACGCTCCCATGACAAGACAGACTGTGCACCCACTGCACGCTCCCATGACAAGACAGACTGCACCCACTGCACGCTCCCATGACAAGACAGACTGCACCCATTGCACGCTCCCATGACAAGACAGACTGCACCCACTGCACGCTCCCATGACAAGACAGACTGCACCCACTGCACGCTCCCATGACAAGACAGACTGCACCCACTGCACGCTCCCATGACAAGACAGACTGTGCACCCACTGCACACTCACAAGACAGACTGCACCCACTGCACGCTCCCATGACAAGACAGACTGCACCCACTGCACGCTCCCATGACAAGACAGACTGTGCACCCACTGCACACTCACAAGACAGACTGCACCCACTGCACGCTCCCATGACAAGACAGACTGCACCCACTGCACGCTCCCATGACAAGACAGACTGCACCCACTGCACGCTCCCATGACAAGACAGACTGCACCCACTGCACGCTCCCATGACAAGACAGACTGCACCCACTGCACGCTCCCATGACAAGACAGACTGCACCCATTGCACGCTCCCATGACAAGACAGACTGCACCCACTGCACGCTCCCATGACAAGACATACTGCACCCATTGCACGCTCCCATGACAAGACAGACTGCACCCACTGCACGCTCCCATGACAAGACAGACTGTGCACCCACTGCACACTCGCAAGACAGACTGCACCCACTGCACGCTCCCATGACAAGACAGACTGTGCACCCACTGCACACTCACAAGACAGACTGCACCCACTGCACGCTCCCATGACAAGACAGACTGCACCCACTGCACGCTCCCATGACAAGACATACTGCACCCATTGCACGCTCCCATGACAAGACAGACTGCACCCACTGCACGCTCCCATGACAAGACAGACTGCACCCACTGCACGCTCCCATGACAAGACAGACTGCACCCACTGCACGCTCCCATGACAAGACAGACTGTGCACCCACTGCACACTCACAAGACAGACTGCACCCACTGCACGCTCCCATGACAAGACAGACTGCACCCATTGCACGCTCCCATGACAAGACAGACTGTGCACCCACTGCACACTCACAAGACAGACTGCACCCACTGCACGCTCCCATGACAAGACAGACTGTGCACCCACTGCACACTCACAAGACAGACTGCACCCACTGCACGCTCCCATGACAAGACATACTGCACCCATTGCACGCTCCCATGACAAGACAGACTGTGCACCCACTGCACACTCACAAGACAGACTGCACCCACTGCACGCTCCCATGACAAGACAGACTGCACCCACTGCACGCTCCCATGACAAGACATACTGCACCCATTGCACGCTCCCATGACAAGACATACTGCACCCACTGCACGCTCCCATGACAAGACAGACTGCACCCACTGCACGCTCCCATGACAAGACAGACTGCACCCACTGCACGCTCCCATGACAAGACATACTGCACCCACTGCACGCTCCCATGACAAGACAGACTGCACCCACTGCACGCTCCCATGACAAGACAGACTGCACCCACTGCACGCTCCCATGACAAGACAGACTGCACCCACTGCACGCTCCCATGACAAGACAGACTGTGCACCCACTGCACGCTCCCATGACAAGACAGACTGCACCCACTGCACGCTCCCATGACAAGACAGACTGTGCACCCACTGCACGCTCCCAAGACAAGACAGACTGCACCCACTGCACGCTCCCATGACAAGACAGACTGCACCCACTGCACGCTCCCATGACAAGACAGACTGCACCCACTGCACGCTCCCATGACAAGACAGACTGCACCCACTGCACGCTCCCATGACAAGACAGACTGCACCCACTGCACGCTCCCATGACAAGACAGACTGCACCCATTGCACGCTCCCATGACAAGACAGACTGCACCCACTGCACGCTCCCATGACAAGACAGACTGCACCCATTGCACGCTCCCAAGACAAGACAGACTGCACCCACTGCACGCTCCCATGACAAGACAGACTGCACCCACTGCACGCTCCCATGACAAGACAGACTGCACCCACTGCACGCTCCCATGACAAGACAGACTGCACCCACTGCACGCTCCCATGACAAGACAGACTGCACCCACTGCACGCTCCCATGACAAGACAGACTGCACCCACTGCACGCTCCCATGACAAGATAGACTGCACCCACTGCACGCTCCCATGACAAGACAGACTGCACCCACTGCACGCTCCCATGACAAGACAGACTGCACCCACTGCACGCTCCCATGACAAGACAGACTGCACCCACTGCACGCTCCCATGACAAGACAGACTGCACCCACTGCACGCTCCCATGACAAGATAGACTGCACCCACTGCACGCTCCCATGACAAGATAGACTGCACCCACTGCACGCTCCCATGACAAGACAGACTGCACCCACTGCACGCTCCCATGACAAGACAGACTGCACCCACTGCACGCTCCCAAGACAAGACAGACTGCACCCACTGCACGCTCCCATGACAAGACAGACTGCACCCACTGCACGCTCCCATGACAAGACATACTGCACCCACTGCACGCTCCCATGACAAGACAGACTGCACCCACTGCACGCTCCCAAGACAAGACAGACTGCACCCACTGCACGCTCCCATGACAAGACAGACTGCACCCACTGCACGCTCCCATGACAAGACAGACTGCACCCACTGCACGCTCCCATGACAAGACAGACTGCACCCACTGCACGCTCCCATGACAAGACAGACTGCACCCACTGCACGCTCCCATGACAAGACAGACTGTGCACCCACTGCACGCTCCCATGACAAGACAGACTGCACCCACTGCACGCTCCCATGACAAGACAGACTGCACCCATTGCACGCTCCCATGACAAGACAGACTGCACCCACTGCACGCTCCCATGACAAGACAGACTGCACCCACTGCACGCTCCCATGACAAGACAGACTGCACCCACTGCACGCTCCCATGACAAGACAGACTGTGCACCCACTGCACACTCACAAGACAGACTGCACCCACTGCACGCTCCCATGACAAGACAGACTGCACCCACTGCACGCTCCCATGACAAGACAGACTGTGCACCCACTGCACACTCACAAGACAGACTGCACCCACTGCACGCTCCCATGACAAGACAGACTGCACCCACTGCACGCTCCCATGACAAGACAGACTGCACCCACTGCACGCTCCCATGACAAGACAGACTGCACCCACTGCACGCTCCCATGACAAGACAGACTGCACCCACTGCACGCTCCCATGACAAGACAGACTGCACCCATTGCACGCTCCCATGACAAGACAGACTGCACCCACTGCACGCTCCCATGACAAGACATACTGCACCCATTGCACGCTCCCATGACAAGACAGACTGCACCCACTGCACGCTCCCATGACAAGACAGACTGTGCACCCACTGCACACTCGCAAGACAGACTGCACCCACTGCACGCTCCCATGACAAGACAGACTGTGCACCCACTGCACACTCACAAGACAGACTGCACCCACTGCACGCTCCCATGACAAGACAGACTGCACCCACTGCACGCTCCCATGACAAGACATACTGCACCCATTGCACGCTCCCATGACAAGACAGACTGCACCCACTGCACGCTCCCATGACAAGACAGACTGCACCCACTGCACGCTCCCATGACAAGACAGACTGCACCCACTGCACACTCCCATGACAAGACAGACTGTGCACCCACTGCACACTCACAAGACAGACTGCACCCACTGCACGCTCCCATGACAAGACGGACTGCACCCATTGCACGCTCCCATGACAAGACAGACTGTGCACCCACTGCACACTCACAAGACAGACTGCACCCACTGCACGCTCCCATGACAAGACAGACTGTGCACCCACTGCACACTCACAAGACAGACTGCACCCACTGTACGCTCCCATGACAAGACATACTGCACCCATTGCACGCTCCCATGACAAGACAGACTGTGCACCCACTGCACACTCACAAGACAGACTGCACCCACTGCACGCTCCCATGACAAGACAGACTGCACCCACTGCACGCTCCCATGACAAGACATACTGCACCCATTGCACGCTCCCATGACAAGACATACTGCACCCACTGCACGCTCCCATGACAAGACAGACTGCACCCACTGCACGCTCCCATGACAAGACAGACTGCACCCACTGCACGCTCCCATGACAAGACATACTGCACCCACTGCACGCTCCCATGACAAGACAGACTGCACCCACTGCACGCTCCCATGACAAGACAGACTGCACCCACTGCACGCTCCCATGACAAGACAGACTGCACCCACTGCACGCTCCCATGACAAGACAGACTGTGCACCCACTGCACGCTCCCATGACAAGACAGACTGCACCCACTGCACGCTCCCATGACAAGACAGACTGCACCCACTGCACGCTCCCATGACAAGACAGACTGCACCCACTGCACGCTCCCAAGACAAGACAGACTGCACCCACTGCACGCTCCCATGACAAGACAGACTGCACCCACTGCACGCTCCCAAGACAAGACAGACTGCACCCACTGCACGCTCCCATGACAAGACAGACTGCACCCACTGCACGCTCCCATGACAAGACAGACTGCACCCACTGCACGCTCCCATGACAAGACAGACTGCACCCACTGCACGCTCCCATGACAAGACAGACTGTGCACCCACTGCACGCTCCATGACAAGACAGACTGCACCCACTGCACGCTCCCATGACAAGACAGACTGCACCCACTGCACGCTCCCATGACAAGACAGACTGCACCCACTGCACGCTCCCAAGACAAGACAGACTGCACCCACTGCACGCTCCCATGACAAGACAGACTGCACCCACTGCACGCTCCCAAGACAAGACAGACTGCACCCACTGCACGCTCCCATGACAAGACAGACTGCACCCACTGCACGCTCCCATGACAAGACAGACTGCACCCACTGCACGCTCCCATGACAAGACAGACTGCACCCACTGCACGCTCCCATGACAAGACAGACTGCACCCACTGCACGCTCCATGACAAGACAGACTGCACCCATTGCACGCTCCCATGACAAGACAGACTGCACCCACTGCACGCTCCCATGACAAGACAGACTGCACCCACTGCACGCTCCCATGACAAGACAGACTGCACCCATTGCACGCTCCCAAGACAAGACAGACTGCACCCACTGCACGCTCCCATGACAAGACAGACTGCACCCATTGCACGCTCCCAAGACAAGACAGACTGCACCCACTGCACGCTCCCATGACAAGACAGACTGCACCCACTGCACGCTCCCATGACAAGACAGACTGCACCCACTGCACGCTCCCATGACAAGACAGACTGCACCCACTGCACGCTCCCATGACAAGACAGACTGCACCCACTGCACGCTCCCATGACAAGACAGACTGCACCCACTGCACGCTCCCATGACAAGACAGACTGCACCCACTGCACGCTCCCATGACAAGACAGACTGCACCCACTGCACGCTCCCATGACAAGACAGACTGCACCCACTGCACGCTCCCATGACAAGATAGACTGCACCCACTGCACGCTCCCATGACAAGACAGACTGCACCCACTGCACGCTCCCATGACAAGACAGACTGCACCCACTGCACGCTCCCATGACAAGACAGACTGCACCCACTGCACGCTCCCATGACAAGACAGACTGCACCCACTGCACGCTCCCATGACAAGATAGACTGCACCCACTGCACGCTCCCATGACAAGATAGACTGCACCCACTGCACGCTCCCATGACAAGACAGACTGCACCCACTGCACGCTCCCATGACAAGACAGACTGCACCCACTGCACGCTCCCATGACAAGACAGACTGCACCCATTGCACGCTCCCAAGACAAGACAGACTGCACCCACTGCACGCTCCCATGACAAGACAGACTGCACCCACTGCACGCTCCCATGACAAGACAGACTGCACCCACTGCACGCTCCCATGACAAGACAGACTGCACCCACTGCACGCTCCCATGACAAGACAGACTGCACCCACTGCACGCTCCCATGACAAGACAGACTGCACCCACTGCACGCTCCCATGACAAGATAGACTGCACCCACTGCACGCTCCCATGACAAGACAGACTGCACCCACTGCACGCTCCCATGACAAGACAGACTGCACCCACTGCACGCTCCCATGACAAGACAGACTGCACCCACTGCACGCTCCCATGACAAGACAGACTGCACCCACTGCACGCTCCCATGACAAGATAGACTGCACCCACTGCACGCTCCCATGACAAGATAGACTGCACCCACTGCACGCTCCCATGACAAGACAGACTGCACCCACTGCACCGCTCCCATGACAAGACAGACTGCACCCACTGCACGCTCCCATGACAAGACAGACTGCACCCACTGCACGCTCCCATGACAAGACAGACTGCACCCACTGCACGCTCCCATGACAAGACAGACTGCACCCACTGCACGCTCCCATGACAAGATAGACTGCACCCACTGCACGCTCCCATGACAAGATAGACTGCACCCACTGCACGCTCCCATGACAAGACAGACTGCACCCACTGCACGCTCCCATGACAAGACAGACTGCACCCACTGCACGCTCCCATGACAAGACAGGCTGCACCCACTGCACGCTCCCAAGACAAGACAGACTGCACCCACTGCACGCTCCCATGACAAGACAGACTGCACCCACTGCACGCTCCCATGACAAGACAGACTGCACCCACTGCACGCTCCCATGACAAGACAGACTGCACCCACTGCACGCTCCCATGACAAGATAGACTGCACCCACTGCACGCTCCCATGACAAGATAGACTGCACCCACTGCACGCTCCCATGACAAGACAGACTGCACCCACTGCACGCTCCCATGACAAGACAGACTGCACCCACTGCACGCTCCCATGACAAGACAGACTGCACCCACTGCACGCTCCCATGACAAGACAGACTGCACCCACTGCACGCTCCCATGACAAGACAGACTGCACCCACTGCACGCTCCCATGACAAGATAGACTGCACCCACTGCACGCTCCCATGACAAGATAGACTGCACCCACTGCACGCTCCCATGACAAGACAGACTGCACCCACTGCACGCTCCCATGACAAGACAGACTGCACCCACTGCAGGCTCCCATGACAAGACAGACTGCACCCACTGCACGCTCCCATGACAAGACAGACTGCACCCACTGCACGCTCCCATGACAAGACAGACTGCACCCACTGCACGCTCCCATGACAAGACAGACTGCACCCACTGCAGGCTCCCATGACAAGACAGACTGCACCCACTGCACGCTCCCATGACAAGACAGACTGCACCCACTGCACACAGACTGTGGTGGAAACAGAGCTACACTTAACACTTTTCATGCCGGGGAATTTTTCAGGAATAAGGTCCTAGAGTGCCTAGAAAGTCTGACCTCTCTTTAGAAGTGTTTAAACGAGTTGAGTTGAGATGGTTTCAACTTCAACTACAAAGACACAAAGCTACTAATATTTCACCTACTAGTACTCAACTAGTCTGTTACCGTCCATCACTAGTTACTAGTGTGTGTGTGTGTGTGTGTGTG
The DNA here is from genome assembly GCF_951216825.1 of Electrona antarctica. Classification (NCBI taxonomy): domain Eukaryota; kingdom Metazoa; phylum Chordata; class Actinopteri; order Myctophiformes; family Myctophidae; genus Electrona; species Electrona antarctica. The sequence goes on along the minus strand of NW_027638044.1, from coordinate 420,888 downwards.
TGTGTGTGTGTGTGTGTGTGTGTGTGTGTGTGTGTGTGTGTGTGTGTGTGTGTGTGTGTGTGTGTGTGTGTGTGTGTGTGTGTGTGTGTGTCCACAGAGAGGGGACTGAGGGTCCATCCAGGGGTTCAGTGTGTGACCGTCCCTCCAGCATTCTACCAAGTAAAGCCTGAGATATTCATTAATTTATGACATGATGTAAATAATATATTATACATGTAATTCATCATAGCTCACTAATTTAGTAAGTAAATAAATAGAGAATTAGATATACTAGTCAAATAGTTTATGTTGCCTTTTGAGTGGTTTCAGAGTCAGTGTTCAATTTACATTGTTTAGTTTAATAACATTGAACGGCTGTGTTCCAGAACATGGTTTAATAACATTGAACGGCTGTGTTCCAGAACATGTCAGACTATAATAACATTGAACGGCTGTGTTCCAGAACATGTCAGAGACCCATATGTGATCGGTGTGATGAAGAGGATCGAAGGTCAGCGAGATGACATCACCGGACCAGTACCTGGAACCTCCTTCAACAGGAACTACACAACACTCTACCTCTTAAAAGGGAGACAGTGAAGGGGTTAATCTGCAACATGAGGTGTGGCAGCTTGAGAAAGCGTCCAAGATGGAGAAGAGCCTCTTTGACCAGCTGAAGTGCACTGAAGTCTTCAAGCGCTTGGCAGCCGGTGAGACAGACATCCAAAGAGTTCTGACGAAGGGTATCGCCGGCATTGGGAAAACCTTCTCCGTGTACAAGTTCACTCTGGACTGGGCGGGGGGCGTGGCCAATCAGCACATCGATCTCGTGATTCTGATGTCGTTCCGGGAGCTGAACCTGGTCCGAGAGATGCGGCACAGTCTTCTCTCACTGATCCATGACTTCCATCCAACGTTAAAGAAGGTCACAGCAGAGCAGCTCGCTGCCTGTAAGACTGTCTTCATCTTCGATGGTCTCGATGAAAGCAGGTTTCCGCTGAAATTCGAGAATATTGACATTGATTCTGACGTCTTCGACAACAATGACATCGTCTCTGATGTCACGGTGACATCATCGGTGGGCGTGCTGCTGACGAACCTCATCAAGGGGAATCTGCTCCCCTCGGCTCTCCTCTGGATAACCACCAGACCCGCGGCAGCCTATCGGATCCCTCCTCAATGCATTGACAGGGTGACAGAAGTACGAGGGTTCACAGACCCCCAGAAGGAGGAGTTCTTTAGGAAGAGGTTCAGTGATGACGAGAAGCTGGCCAGCAGGATCATCTCACACGTCAACAAAACAAAGAGCTTCCACATCCTGTGTCACATCCCACTCGTCTGCTGGATCGCTGCCACGGTTCTGGAGGTCCTGTTGAAGAGCGACGGGACAGGACAGCTGCCCACGACCCCCACTGAGATGTTCGCCCACTTCATTTTGGTCCAGATATGTAGGAAGAACCTTAAGTTCGACCGGGAGGGTCTTCTGAAGCTGGGCATGCTGGCGTTTCAGCATCTGAAGAAAGGCAGCGTCATGTTCTACCAAGAAGACCTGGAAGAGTGTGGTCTTGATGTGAACGACGCCGTGCTGTACTCGGGAGTGTGCACACAGATCTTCAAAAGAGAAAGTGTGATCTTCGAGAGGAAGGTCTACAGCTTTGTTCATCTGAGCATTCAGGAGTTCCTGGCTGCAGTTTACCTGATGCACTGTTTCACTGAGAGGAACACAGAGGTGCTGAAGACATTCCTGGGAGAAGACTTCAGTCACATGTCCCTGGGTGACTTCCTGAAGAAAGCCATCCTTAAAGCCATGAAGAGTAAGAACGGCCACCTGGACCTCTTCATCCGCTTCCTTCATGGCCTCTCACTGCAGTCCAGCCAGAGTCTGTTAGGAGGCCTGCTGGGTCAGACAGAGAACAGTCCAGAGGAGATCCAGAGAGTCATCAACAACCTGAAGAAGATGAGCATTAAGAGGGATGATGCTTCCCCTGACAGATGTATCAACATCTTCCACTGTTTGATGGAGATGAAGGACGACTCAGTTCATCAGGAGATCCAACAGTTCCTGGAGTCAGAGGACAGATCTAAGACACAACTGTCTCAAATCCAATGTTCAGCTCTGGCTCACATGCTGCTGATGTCAGAGGAGGTTCTGGATGAGTTTGACCTGAAAAAATACAACACATCGTTAAGGGGGGGGAGCGAGACTGCTACCAGCTGTGAGGAACTGCAAAAAGGCTCGGTTAGTATTCATGGGGATTTGAACAACATGAAGGAAATCATACTAAAGCTGATCATCATCATACTAAAGCTGCAGTCAGTCAGCCAGTCAGTCAGTCAGTCAGTCAGTCAGTCAGCCAGCCAGCCAGCCAGCCAGCCAGCCAGTCAGTCAGTCAGTCAGTCAGCCATCCAGCCAGCCAGCCATCCAGCCAGCCAGCCAGCCAGCCAGCCATCCAGCCATCCAGCCAGCCAGTCAGTCACAACATGTTGACAATCAGTCATGCTGGCATTAAAGAGTCAACTAAACTCTTTACGTACCATTTATTCTACAGTGGTATTATTCTTATTATGATTATACAAATAACCTATAGTACTAATAGTAATATTAGTAATATTAGGCTGTGGTGGAAAGTAACTAAGTACCCAGTACTGTACTAAAGCACAACATTCCAGGTACTTTAACTTTACTGAAGTACTTCTGATTTTCTATACTTTTACTTCTACTACTGTATTCACTACATCTCAGAGGCAAATATTGTACTTTTACTCCACTACAATTTATTGAGAACTTTATTTACTTTAATAACTTAATTTGGAGATTTAGATTATTATTACAAAACATACATTAACCACTTCAGCCCTATTTAAACTTTGTCTATTTGGAAAATATAGGCGATCTACAAGCTCACAAAGTGTCGCATCGCAACACGTTTGTGAGCTTGTAGATCAGCTATTTTCAAAAGATTTGTAATACATTTTAGACATAAAACGGAATAGTCTGCATAATGAGTACTTGATGCCAACACTCATTTTGAGAAGAAAATCCACTAAAATTATTTGAACACTTTAGTTACTAGTTATGTTTTAGATTTGTATTACTAAACAAATTAACCACTTATACTCTATACATCCCTACCACTCTATATATATTTAGTCTATTTGACAATAGCCGATCTACAAGCTCGCAATGTGACGCGTTGTTCTACATACTGTAGCTCACGTTGATCTAGGAGCTCACAGCGTGTCCTAATGTGACGCATTGTGAGCTTGTAGATCTGCTATTTTCGAAAACTCTAAATTCTGCATTATGATTACTTTTACTTTAATACATTAAGTACATTTTGAATCCCGGACTTGTAACAGAGTATTTCTACATTGCAGTATTGTCATCACAAATTAAGTTAAACATTTA
>NW_027638044.1:405000-415000 GCF_951216825.1 Electrona antarctica | reverse complement strand
GGAGGCCACAACCTGACCTGGCCTGGTGGAGACCTGTCCTATTATAGCGCCACCAGGAGGCCACAACCTGACCTGGCCTGGTGGAGACCTGTCCCTATTATAGCGCCACCAGGAGGCCACAAACCTGACCTGGCCTGGTGGAGACCTGTCCTATTATAGCGCCACCAGGAGGCCACAACCTGACCTGGCCTGGTGGAGACCTGTCCTATTATAGCGCCACCAGGAGGCCACAACCTGACCTGGCCTGGTGGAGACCTGTGCCCAGAGGGGCATTTTATCTAGTTGTTCACTAAAAAGATTGGTTGTCGATATGTTGTTTTTATTTTTATCTTCTTCTTTGGGCATAGTATTAAATACTATTGTAATGTTAACTTGCCGTAGCACTTTCCCTAGACTTGATGACCTTGCAGGCGTATGCAAAGGCTCAACTTATGTAACTTAGATAGCATTTTATGTAGACATAGCACTCTAAAGATATTCTACATATCTTGATGGATGTTAGGTTCTTAGCTTACTTGTGATTCCTGATGACTATTTGTATGTATGTGATGTATTGCCATGTGTTGTTCTTGCTTACTCAAAATCACTCTGGATTAAGAGCGTCTGATAAATGCCTACATTTTTAACCTGTCCACATGTCTGTCTGTCTAACCTTTTTTCCAACCCAGGTTGAGACAACTGACCTCACAGAGAAATGCTGTAAGGAGTTATCCTCACATATCAGTTCCAACTCCTCTAGTCTGACAGAGTTGGATCTATCTTCCAATGGCTTAAGGAATCATGGAATAATTCAACTGTCCGTTGGTCTGAAGAGCCCAAACTGCACACTGGAGATTCTGAGGTAAAAATGGTGTTTTCTCTCTGTGTGAATCTCTACGTGAATATCAGAAGCAATTAGTTAAACTGTTTGTTTCTCTGCAGGTTGTCCCACTGTCTGGTCTCAGAGGAAGGCTTTTCTTGCCTGGCCTCAGCTCTGCGTTCCAACCTCTCCCACATGAAAGAGCTCGACATGAGCTTCAACCAACCCGGGGCCTCAGGAGGAGAGCAGCTGCTCTCTGTTGGACTGGCTACTCTCAAGTGAGTAGATGTGCGAAGTCCTTCCATGCTGAAATGATTTGTGAGAGACAACCTAAACCCATTTTGTTCAATTGTTTTATTTTATTAGTATTTCATTTTTACAAAATGAGGCGTCACTTCTCTAGATTGACCAAACCCTCTTGCAGTAAACAACAGAGTTCAATACATGTGGATTTGTTGCAGTTAACTATGAAATTGTGCATTTCCCGTCAGTCAGTCACATCCCATATAATGGTCATACCTGGTGACATCACGTGATGTCATCAATATTAAGCCCATATATGGAGATCCCTGATGTCATCAGTATTGGCCAGCAACTAGACGGGCAACTAGACGGGCCTGCCCCAAAGTTATTAGTGCAGCCGCGCCCGGCAGCCGGCGAAAACTAGAGTTCTTAACAGGCCCGAAAATTAAGATCTTACCCCCATGCCAAAGCGCCAGCTGTGTGGTGTGTGTGTGGTGTGTGTGTGTGTGTGTGTGTGTGTGTGTGTGTGTGTGTGTGTGTGTGTGTGTGTGTGTGTGTGTGTGTGTGTGTGTGTGTGTGTGTGTGTGTGTGTGTGTGTGTGTGTCTCTTCTGCTGTCATGCAGGACTTTCAAATTATTGTAAACACAACATGAACATAGTACTAACCCTAAAATAATAATAATAATAGTAATAATAATAATAATATATTATTTAATTTAAAAAAAACAAATGGTTCAAGCCCATTAATTAAGATTTGAGTGCCAACCCTAACGAGCGAACATTCGAACCCTGAATGTTCTGGGACACACTGTGTGTGTGTGTGTGTGTGTGTGTGTGTGTGTGTGTGTGTGTGTGTGTGTGTGTGTGTGTGTGTGTGTGTGTGTGTGGTGTACATGTTTTAATACATGTGTTACTGTGTGTGTTAGTGTGTACATTTGTCATATTAATGTGTGTTTCATATCCTACAGGTTGGATCAAGAAGAAGAATATTCACCTCTACTTCTTAAAACATGTGAGTACAGACATACGATACAATATATTACTGTATTATTAAAACATGTGAGTACAGACGTATGATACGTGAGGGATAATGTATGGCTGAGTGGTCCTTGTTGATAGATAAATCACCTGAAAGGTGATTAACTGTTTCCATGTTACGCCGGGGCTCCACTGGACGCGTCAGCGTTGCGTCTCTGTCACCGTCAGGGAATGTTCACTTTTTAATCAATGAAGGGTGGCTCCGCTGCGCTGCGTTGCGCTGCGCTGCGTTCGGTGACTGCTTTAAAATTGCCCCGGTTCGTTTTTTGACCCCGCGTCACAACGTGTCACATGCGTCCAGTGGAGCCCCGCCCGTTACAGCAGTAAATAAAGCGGGGCGCAGCAGGTGCTCCGAACCTTTGATTATTATACCTTCTGTTATAGTATATATATATAGTCATTTTTCAGTAATAAAACACAACTGAATTCTGTGATTGACCAATCAGAATCAAGCATTCAACCAAGCTGTGTAATACAATACAATATATTTCTTTATTATTAGCTTTTACTGAAATGTGTCTGGTAACACAGCAGCCATAATAAAACGTAACTAATTGAACGCACGCACGCACGACGCACGCACGCACGCACGCACACACACACACACACAGTCCTTGGCCAGATTAATTTATTATCTCTTTTGAAGGTAGCAACTTATATTTCCCATTCAGAACAGGGCTAGTGTGTGAAGTGATATGCCTTGCCAGTCACTCTCTCACGCACAATGGAACCTAATAAAGGGCGAGGTTGCGAGGTCGCGTGCACTGGTCATATATGGAGCGTGTCTTGAGTGCACAGGTTTTGATGAGGTCAGATCAACATATGGAATGTCAGAACAGGTCAGCTCCATATATGGAGATCTAAGGGTGGCAACGGGGGCAGTGTCTTGAGTGTACAGTGTTTGCCGGTAGCGGCTGCACTAATAACTTTGGGGCAGGCCCGTCTAGAGTTTAAATGGACAGGTATCAGTCAACAGGCCCGTCTAGAGTTTAAATGGACAGGTATCAGTCAACAGGCCCGTCTAGAGTTTAAATGGACAGGTATCAGTCAACAGGCCCGTCTAGAGTTTAAATGGACAGGTATCAGTCAACAGGCCCGTCTAGAGTTTAAATGGACAGGTATCAGTCAACAGGCCCGTCTACAGTTTAAATGGACAGGCATCAGTCAACAGGCCCGTCTAGAGTTTAAATGGACAGGTATCAGTCAACAGGCCCGTCTAGAGTTTAAATGGACAGGTGTCAGTCAACAGGCCCGTCTAGAGTTTAAATGGACAGGTGTCAGTCAACAGGCCCGTCTAGAGTTTAAATGGACAGGTGTCAGTCAACAGGCCCGTCTAGAGTTTAAATGGACAGGTATCAGTCAACAGGCCCGTCTAGAGTTTAAATGGACAGGTATCAGTCAACAGGCCCGTCTAGAGTTTAAATGGACAGGTATCAGTCAACAGGCCCGTCTAGAGTTTAAATGGACAGGTTGTAATTGTATCTCTCTCTCTCTCTCTCTCTCTCTCTCTCTCTCTCTCTGTGTCTCTCTCTCTCTCTCTGTGTCTCTCTCTCTCTCTCTCTCTCTCTCTCTCTCTCTGTCTCTGTCTCTCTCTCTGTCTCTCTCTGTCTCTGTCTCTGTCTCTGTCTGTCTCTGTCTCTGTCTCTGTCTCTCTGTCTGTCTGTCTGTCTGTCTGTCTGTCTGTCTGTCTGTCTGTCTGTCTGTCTGTCTGTCTGTCTGTCTGTCTGTCTGTCTGTCTGTCTGTCTGTCTGTCTGTCTGTCTCTCTCTCTCTCTCTCTCTCTCTCTCTCTCTCTCTCTCTCTCTCTCTCTCTCTCTCTCTCTCTCTCTCTCTCTCTCTCTCTCTCTCTCTCTCTCTCTCTCTCTCTCTCTCTCTCTCTCTCTCTCTCTCTCTCTCTCTCTCTCTCTCTCTCAATTCAATTCAATTCAATTAGCTTTTTTGGCATGAATGTAATAGCTACAGTATTGCCAAAGCATGAAATTTAACAAAAGAACAAAACTAAATAAAATAAAAATATAACAGAAAACAAGCAGAGATAGAACATTAACTTTCACAATACAATATGAAAATACTGTCATACCGGTCAAAATGTACAGTATTAAATGTGTGTGTGTGTGTGTGTGTGTGTGTGTGTGTGTGTGTGTGTGTGTGTGTGTGTGTGTGTGTGTGTGTGTGTGTGTGTGTGTGTGTGTGTGTGTGTGTGTGTGTGTGTGTGTCGAGATGGTTCGTGTCAAGATAATAGTCACATTGTGTATATTTGTCCTATGTGTCCCTCATTTTGTGACATGCAGTCACATACTGTGCAGCCAGATGTGCTGCAGGTCCTTCTCCTAATACAATGAGTTGTTTGTCATTGTCATGTAGCTCTTTAAAATTTGGGATCAACAACTCAAATCTATTAAAATATTCGGTTCTTATATTATTATATTTATTACATTTTAATAGAAAGTGTGTCTCAGTCTCTACCTCAGCTGAGGTACAATGACCACACACTCTCTGTTCTGGAGGTAGGTAGGACTTCTTGTGGCGTCCTTTCTGTGGTCACTCACTCTGTATTTGGTCAAGATCTGTCTCTGCTTTTTATTTGACCGAAAACAGATACTCAGCCAGTTTATATTCATGTTTTAGGGCCAGATAACAATTAAGTTTGTTTTGAGTTTTGGTTTGATTAGTCCAATGTTCCAGATAGGTGTCTTTTATTAGTTTACAAATTTGGTTGACTCTGATTAGTGGTTGTGAAGCAGTGCTGGTCTGAGGTTGAGGCTGGACACTGTTGTTGGGTTGTGAGTGATCAATAAGTCCAAGGACTAGTTGGCAGAAGGGACTCTTTTGGGGTTTCATCTCCTGGGATTACAGGGCCTGGAATCCCAGGCTGTCTTGGGGGCTTGATTTAAGGTGTAACCAAAATTTGAGTGTTCTTTTTCTAATGTTAATAATTAATGGGTAACGGCCTAATTCTGCCCTGCATGCATTGGTTGGTGTTTTTCTTTGGATGTTTAATATGGACCTACAGAATTCTGCATGCAGGGTTTCTGTGGTATGTTTGTCCCATCTAGTGTAGTCCTGGTGACTGAGTGGACCCCAAACCTCACTGCCATAGAGAGCGATTGGTTGGATAATGCTGTCAAATATTTTCATCCAAATTCTAACAGGGATATCAATTTTATAAAATGTTCTCTTAATAGCATAAAATGCTCTACATGCTTTCTCCTTTAGTGCATTCACTGCCATACCAAAATTACCTGAGGCACTCATTTTTAGTCCCAGGTAGTCATAGTATAGGGTGTGTTCAAGTTGTGTGTTTCCTAATTTAAATTGGTATTTGGTTTCTTGAGATCTGGCCTTCTTTTGAAAAATCATGATTTTGGATTTATTTAAGTTGACTGTCAGGGCCCAGTTCCGACAGTACTGCTCCAGCAGGTCCAGGTGCTGCTGCAGTCCTTGTTGTGTGGGAGACAGCAACACCAGGTCGTCAGCATAGAGCAGGAATTTGACTTCCTTGTCATTAAGGGTTAGGCCAGGGGTTCCAGACTGCTCCAACAGTAATGCTAAATCATTCATGTAGATGTTAAATAGTGTTGGAGACAGACTGTTGCCCTGAAAAACACCTCTCCCTTGAGTGAACTAGATCCGTAAGTTTGTCACCAAGTTTCACTCCACATTTGTTATTCACATACATTGATTTAATTATGTCATAAATTTTACCCCCTACACCAATTTGGATAATTTTGTAATATAATCCCTCTTGCCAAATGGAATCAAATGCCTTTTTAAAATCAATGAAACATGCAAAAATGTTACCCTTACTTTTTTGGTGAACGTGATTACTAATTAGAGTATGTAGGGTGTAAATATTGTCAGTGGTGCAGTGATTTGGTAGAAAGCCAATTTGCCCTTTACTCAGGACATTGTGTTCTGTAAGGAAGGCCAGCATCCGGGCATTAATGATGCTGCAAAACACCTTCCCCAGATTACTGCTCACACATATGCCTCGGTAATTGTTAGGGTCCATTTTATCTCCACTCTTATATATTGGGGATATGAGCCCTCGGCTCCAGATCTCAGGAAAGCAACCTGATTGAAGGACGAGATTGAACAACTTGAGCAGGGCCTGTTTAAGCTCGGGGCTGCTGTGCTTTAACATCTCTGACCTGATGCTGTCAGGGCCACATGCTTTGCCAGATTTAAGCTTTTTTATGTTGTCCTTCTAATTCTTTCATTAAAATTGGATAGTCGAGGGGGTTCTGATTAGTTTTATTGTTGATTCTAGGATTGCCAATTTGTCTCTAATTCGTTTTTGTTGGTGGTTGAGATCATTGGGTGATATTTCCTCATATAATTTTTTCAAAATGGTCTTTCCAAATGTTTCCATTTTGTAATGCCAGGTTTTCTTTTTTGCTCTTTAAGTTGTTCCATCTCTCCCAGAACTGATTTTGGTTAATGGACTCCTCAATTTTCCCTTAGTTTCTCTCTCTCTCTCTCTCTCTCTCTCTCTCTCTCCTCTCTCTCTCTCTCTCTCTCTCTCTCTCTCTCTCTCTCTCTCTCTCTCTCTCTCTCTGTGTGTGTGTGTGTGTGTGTGTGTGTGTGTGTGTGTGTGTGTGTGTGTGTGTGTGTGTGTGTGTGTGTGTGTGTGTGTGTGTGTGTGTGTGTGTGTGTGTGTGTGTGTGTGTGTGTGTGTGTGTGTGTGTGTGTGTGTGTGTGTGTGTGTGTGTGTGTGTCTTTGAATATATATTATTTCAGAGCGAACGTTTTTAACTAAAATCTTTGCTGCTTGGGCGGTCCCTGGAACAACATATGTTCAGATGGGGGTCTGCGGCCAAAAACATAACAAACATGTCATGTTTGGGGGTCCTTGACATGAAATAGTTTGAGAACCACTGATATAGAAACAAATGTTTTTTTTCTGAAAACTGTCATGATTTAGAAGACATTTAGAAGACATTTAGAAGACATTTAGAAGACATTTAGAAGACATTTAGAACACATTTAGAAGACATTTAGAAGACACATTTAGAAGACATTTAGAAGACATTTAGAACACATTTAGAACACATTTAGAAGACACATTTAGAAGACATTTAGAAGACATTTAGACGACATTTTAGAACACATTTAGAAGACATTTAGAAGACATTTAGAAGACATTAGAAGACATTTAGAACACATTTGGAAGACATTTAGAAGACATTTAGAAGACATTTAGAACACATTTAGAAGACACACATTTAGAAGACATTTAGAAGACATTTAGAAGACACATTTAGAAGACATTTAGAAGACATTTAGAAGACATTTAGAAGACACATTTAGAAGACATTTAGAAGACATTTAGAAGACATTTAGAAGACATTTAGAACACATTTAGAAGACATTTAGAAGACATTTAGAAGACATTTAGAAGACATTTAGTAGACATTTAGAAGACATTTAGAGGACATTTAGAGGACATTTAGAAGACATTTAGAAGACATTTAGAAGACATTTAGAAGACATTTAGAGGACATTTAGTAGACATTTAGAGGACATTTAGAGGACATTTAGAAGACATTTAGAGGACATTTAGAGGACATTTAGAAGACATTTAGAGGACATTTAGAGGACATTTAGAAGACATTTAGAAGACATTTAGAGGACATTTAGAGGACATTTAGAGGACATTTAGAGGACATTTAGAGGACATTTAGAAGACATTTAGAGGACATTTAGAAGACATTTAGAAGACATTTAGAAGACATTTAGAAGACATTTAGAGGACATTTAGAGGACATTTAGAAGACATTTAGAAGACATTTAGAAGACATTTAGAAGACATTTAGAGGACATTTAGAGGACATTTAGAGGACATTTAGAGGACTTTAGAGGACATTTAGTAGACATTTAGTAGACATTTAGAGGACATTTAGAGGACTTTAGAGGACTTTAGAGGACTTTAGAGGACATTTAGAAGACATTTAGAAGACATTTAGAGGACATTTAGAAGACATTTAGAGGACATTTAGAAGACATTTCGAAGACATCGGTCCTCATTCACAAAGGAGAAATACACCGCAGTGTAACGTATGCGTAACGGAAGCGTAAACAGATGCGGGAAATTCCGTCCGATCACGCTACGTTGTTTTGCCGTGCAATTCAAAGAGCGGTGTGTACCACAGGTACGCAGGTGTATGTCATAAAGAATGCGAGCGGGTGCCAAATGATCGGAAAATCACCCGACAACTTCATTTGCATTGATCCACGCCCCATTTCACACCATAAAAGGCGTCAAGCATGACTCAGCAGACAGCAGTAAAAAAATGTGTGGGTGCGTGCGTGCGTGCGTGCGTGCGTGCGTGCGTGCGTGCGTGCGTGCGTGCGTGCGTGCCGTGCGTGCGTGCGTGTGTGTGTGCGCGTGCGCGCTATATAATATATGATTCAGTAAAGGGGGGGGGGGGGGGGGGGGGGGGTACTGTTAAATATCATAACTGTGGTATTTTAGATACCGTACTGATAAACGTCAATGTTACATCTCTACTCAGTACTTTGTGATGTAGTGAAGTATTGTTTGTTGTTCTCTCCATCAGATGCCTTTCCTCTCACACTGGACACAAACACAACATGCCCAAAGCTCTCTCTGTCTGAGAACAACAGAAAGGTGACCGGGACCAGTGAGCCTCAGAGTTATCCAGACCATCCAGACAGATTTCAGTACCTCCCACAGGTTCTGTGCAGAGAGGGTCTGAATGGATGCTGGTACGGCGAGGTAGAGTGGAGTGGAGGGGTTCGTATAGGAGGGACTTCCAGAAGAATCACCAGGAGAGGAAGGGGGCATGACATTCTGCTTGGATTCAATGACCTGTCCTGGAGTCTGATCTGTGCTGATGGAGACAACAGATACGCTGTCCGTCACAATAAGAAGAGAACCGTCCTCCTTGTCCGTCCCTCTGGCTCCAACAGAGTAGCAGTGTATGTGGACCGTCCTGCTGGCCGTCTGTCCTTCTACAGAGTGTCCTCTGAGACACACACACACCTGTACACCTTCCAGACCACCTTCACTGAGACCCTCTATGTTGGGTTCAATGTGCACTGGGATGTGGCATCCTCAGTGTCTTTGTGTCAGATAGAGTAAGTGGAACACACACACACACACACACACACACACACACACATCATCATAACATGTTTTATAGATCTGTTATTTTTATAACATCATCATGACATGCAGATGTTTTATAGATCTGATATTTTATAACATCATCATAACATGCAGAGGTTTTATAGATCTGATATTTTATAAAGTCATCATAACATGCAGATGTTTTATAGATCTGATATTTTTATAACATCATCATAACATGCAGATGTTTTATAGATCTGATATTTTTATAACATCATCATAACATGCAGATGTTTTATAGATCTGATATTTTATAAAGTCATCATAACATGCAGATGTTTTATAGATCTGATATTTTTTATAACATCATCATAACATGCAGTTGTTTTATAAATCTGTTATTTTCAGTCTTTATAACATCATAACATGTAGATGTTTTATAGATCAGATATTTTCAGTGTGTTGTAACATGATCTATAAGGTGTTGCACATGTTTTATAGATCTGATATTTTCAGTGTTTATAACATGTATCTAACACTGGTTCTCAAACGTTTTCATGTCAAGGACCCCCAAATTCACATTTATTATCCCGCGGACCCCCATTTGAAGAGATATGCCAGGGTCCAGGGACCCCCATAAGAGAAGGTTTTTACGGCTCTAGCAGTGATTCTCAACCCGTTTAATTTCAAGGACCCCCAGTTTGACATGCATTAGTCTACGGACCCCAATTTAATGGCATTTCTATCTCTGGGACCCCCAATTTATATTGTAAAATCAATGTTAATTTAACTCTGAGAGTGTACAAATGGAACCAAATGGACCTGTCC